>NC_056742.1:418918558-419018558 GCF_019279795.1 Protopterus annectens
AAAAACAACAAATAAAAAGAACACACACATATATCATAAAATTCTTGCTATGCTGGATGATAGTTATGCTGAAAAGTAACTAAATATATCCGCAATCTTAATGTGCTAGTTTAATAATAAATATGTATGAAACTATGTGCCTGTATATATTCACATTATGTAAGTACATATATAATAATAATCAATATGCATATGTATATGAATAAGATATGTAATAAATAATGTGAGTATATCTATAAAAATTAATAAGTAAACTAATGAATAGATTTAATTGATGTAAACGTTAATAGATGTATGTTTAAATAAATATAATAAATATATAATAACTATGTGTATATAATAAATATAGATATACATATATGTGTGTAATGTAATACAATAATATAAAATAACATGTGAATATAAAATGGCCAAGTGGATCTGTCATCAAAAATCTATATGTATCCCTACGTGTAATGCAACTGTGAAAATTCATCATAATAATAAATATAAAGATGTATCCAAATTTTTAAAAAGTGTATCTATAATTTAATTAAAAATGGATATGTGCGTTTTTTCAGGTGAGGTTTGATGGATGCTCTGTCATTTAGGCCATGACCTTTATCAGCTCTAAGTAAGATAATCCATCTACTTTCTCTATCCTCAGTATGATTAACAATGTCCCCTCCTCTTTGGTTCACAGTAATTTTCTGTCTGACATGCTTTGCTAATGCATTTTGTATATTAGCCTTTCTTATATTGTAGCAATGTTCTCTAATCCTATCACGTAAAAACCTGTTGGTTTTACCAACATAAAAACAAGAACATAGCTTGCATACAGCCAAATAGATAACATTTGGAGTCATACAATCCGCATCAACTTGAGTGGGAAATTCCCTATATGTATCTGGGTGTATAAAAATTATGTTAGTATCTATCAATGAGCAGAAATTACAATGTCCACACGGTTTAGTATAATGTTGATTTTTGGAAGCTGTATCTGCTGTTCGATAGCATAATAATCTTTTGAGATTCTTTTTATTTTTGTATGTGAAAGAGGGATTATTACCTGCTATTGATGTCAATATATCATCAGCTTTTAAAATGTTCCAGTTTTTACAAATAATATTTCTGATCTGAGTATTATCTGTTGTGTAGGAAGTCAAAAATCTTATAGATGTCCTTCAAGGATGCATCTGCAGTCCTAACAAATGGGTTGTCCTGCCTCAGGCAGCCCTTCGGTCGGCCGGATTCCAAAGTCTGGGTCTGGCCTCGGCTGATGTCGCACTTCACCCGACGTCATAGCTGCTGCGAATTGGGTATAAAGGCATCAGCCGACGCCATTTTCCTCAGTCTTTCTTGCTGCGCGGTGCCCGAAGCAGAAGCTGTTCGCAAGTGCCGGTCGGTCAGATCCAGAGATTACTACTACCGAAGACTTCTAAAAAGCTAAGTACCCCATTGGGGACTCTTTCTTGCCTCAGCCGATGTCAGAAAAAGTAAATAACTGTTTAACTTGTGGGAAACAAATACCTCATAAGGATTTCCACTCTTACTGCCTTCCTTGCTTAGGCCCAGACCACGACGTAGCAGCTTGTCTAGCCTGTGCTTCCTTCAACCGACGGACACTTAGACGTCGGTCGGAGTTTGCAGAGGAATATTTCGCCCGCTTTGCTTACAAAATGCCGCCGGAGACTCCGACTTGACAATTACGCAAAAAGCGTAAGGAAAAGGACCGACACACGCGGTCCGCGTGTTCGGCCGAAACCACGGTTAAGCCAATCATGAGTGTCTCGGTTTCGGCTGAAACCGAGTCCACGGTTCTTCCTTCGGCCGAAAGCATACCTCCTATAGCCGAGGCCTCACACAGCATGGCTGAATCTGCTACTGAAATTTCCCCTGCTGTAGCAGGTTCCCAGGATTTATCAGATACTATTCCTTTAGACATATCTACTTCTGCACGTGGAGCTGCTAGGCCCCCTGCATCTATGTCTATCAAGGCTTTTACCAGGGCTAAAGCAGCTAAAACTTCTAAGGCCTTGCCAGCTAAAATCCCCTCACACAGGCCTACCTCTAGTTCCCAAATGCTCAGCCTGGCTGAGGATCTCATTTCCTTGATCAGGGGATCCCAACCTCACCCTGACGGGGCCTCTCAACCCCCTCCAGAGAAGAGGCCTAGAGCAGAGCCCCCTGAGCCAGTTTCAACTGATTATTCCTCGGATGATTCAGAAAACTCAAATCCTCCAGAAGGCCCTTATTCTCCATATGAGGACTCTGATGCAGAAGACTCCATCCCTTCTGCCTCTCCTCCTGAGGAATTTTCTTTTGGGGAAACCCTGCATGCTATGAGAGAGCAATTTCATTGGCAGGGCCAGGACTTTTCAGACTCAAGGAAAAGGCTAAGGACCTTTTTACATTTACCACAGCACAGGCCTTTAGCCATTCCTCCAGTACTAACAGTTGTGGATGATGCATTTAATGATGCTTGTACTGCCCCTGACTCTACCCCCGGCCCCTGCTAAGCCCGACAGGTATTACAGGGTCCCGGACACACACTTTCACTTGTATAAGGCTCCTATTGCAGATCCTGAAACTATTTCACAGGGCCCTAAAGCTGTAGCAGCTGCCTCTGCCAAAAAACCCCTCCCCTCTGAAAGAGAATCTAGGGCATTAGAGAGATGGGGTAAAAAAGTTTATACTTCTGCTACTCTTTCGGCTAGGGCCTTAAACTGTCAATTCCACATGATTCAGTATCAGGAATTTTTGTTAGACCAGCTAAATAAAAAACTGTCCTCTCCTGAACCTATAGACCGTAAGTCCCTTCAGGATTTGGTACATAATACTCAGCAGGTCAGTAATCATTCCTTAAAATGCGGCTATGATGCACTGGAGGCTTCCTTTAGATCAGCTATGACTGGTACAGTAATCAGAAGGCATGCATGGTTAAAAGAGCAATCCTTACCAGACCATGTAAAGTCAAAGCTCCTAGATGCTCCCATGGAGAAACAAAGTTTGTTTGGCTCCCCTGCACAGCAAGTGCTAAAGAAGGTGGAAGAAAAAGCAAAATCTGTCCAAACAGTCAAGGATTTCTTACAGGTCCAGCCTCCGAGGTTTAGTAGAAATTGGCCTTCGAAGAATTGGTCCTTTCCAGACACCTCCAGAGCACAGAGGGGCAGAAATAGGCGCCCAAGAGGCAGAGGCCAATCCAGAGGTGCCTACAGGGGACGTCAGTGGCAGCCTAACAACCAGAGAAGTACTGCCACAGATCCAGCTACTACCACTTCCACAGGACAGACACAATGACTTGACTCTGATACCGCCTACCAGGGAACAACTGGAAGCACCCTTAGGCGGAAAGCTAACCTTATTTTCCGTAAACAGGCATTACATTACAGGAGACAAATGGATTTTACAGACAATAGACAAAGGCTACAGGTTTCACTTCCACACTCTACCAAAAGAGAGGAATGCCAAACCTACCACCAAACCAAAAAACAAACGCTCTAGGACAAATCAACCACTTACTAAGGATGAGAGCTATAGAAAAGGTACCGTCTATAGAACAAGGACAAGGATTTTACTCCAGACTTTTCCTGGTACCAAGGAAAGAAAACCAATGGAGACCTATTCTCGACCTGTCCGCTCTGAACACATATCTCATTGTTCCAAAATTCAAAATGCTGACCCTGCAGCAACTTCTTCCCATGCTGGGCAAGGAGTCTTGGCTGGTGACTCTAGATCTCAAGGAGGCATACCTGCACATCCCTATACGACCAGATTGCAGAAGATACCTCAGATTTCTTGCAGGATCAGAGCATTATCAATTCTCAGCATTGCCCTTTGGCTTATCTACTGCGCCCAGAGTATTCACGAAATGCCTGGCATCAGTAATTGCTCATTGCAGGCTTCAGGGAATTCAGATTTATCCATACCTGGACGACTGCCTAATACAAGCGGACAACAAGACCAAATTAACAAAAGATTTGGAAACGGTTATACAACTACTGCAAGCCCTGGGATACACAGTCAACATGAAAAAGTCAAGGCTGGTACCATCCCAGAGGATAACATTCTTGGGTACAGAACTGGACACTTCAAATCAGATGGCATTTCTCACAGCAGAAAAGCAAAAGCAACTACCACTCTATTTCATGGCATTAACAACACAGAACCAGCTTACAGCAAGGAAAGTCCTGCAAGCTCTGGGTTACATGGCATCCTGTATAATATTGATTCCACATGCCAGACTGCATATGAGGAAGTTGCAATGGTACCTAAGGAATTTATGGTCTCAACACAAGCACAGTCTAGAAGCCCAGATTCCAATAATTCCATGCCTGAAGCAAGAATTCCTGTGGTGGGCTCAGGCCTGTCAGTTGAACAGAGGACTGCCTTTCCACAAGCCTCACCCAAGCCAGACTATCACCACGGATGCCTCAGACCTCGGTTGGGGGCACACATGGTGGACAAGTGTATACAAGGCCTATGGACACAAGACCAGCTGAACCTACACATAAATCAAAAGAGATGCTGGCAGTGAAACAGGCAATTCAGACATTCAGACCGCTTTCTTCAACAGGGTCATTTGCTGATAAGGCCGGACAACACCACAGTCATGTGGTATATCAACAAACAAGGAGGCACACACTCATATCCTCTATGCCGGATGGCAATGGACCTGTGGAATGTGGCCCTGAACCTCAACATTCAGCTCCAGGCCATATTTGTGCCAGGAAAAGAAAATATACTAGCAGACACCTTAAGCAGAACTACCACGGATGCCCACGAATGGATGCTGCATCCAGACATCTTCAAATCCATTACAAAGAAATGGGGACTACCAGAAATAGACCTGTTCACATCCCCACACAACCACCAATTGAGGAAATTCTGCACAAGGACATACCACCCACTTGCTTGGAAGGTGGACTCCCTCTCCTTCAGTTGGGAAAACCTGACAGCATATGCATTCCCACCTCTTCCTTTGATGCACAAAGTGCTACTGAAGATCAAAGAAGATCACCCAAAGATCATCCTGATAGCTCCAGACTGATAGCTCCAGACTGGCCGAGGCAGCATTGGTACCCGCTGCTGAGGAGTATGTCTCGGACACACGCATGGCCTCTACCTCTAGTTCCTTTACTGCTAACACAGAACAACTTCAAGATCCTACATCCAAACTTGAAAACACTCCAGCTAGCTGCTTGGGATATTACATAAAACAAAATAACCCAGATTTATCTCAGAGGGTTAAAGACATTATCCTGGAGGCTCGCAGACCCTCCACAAGGAAGACTTATTCAGCCAAATGGAAAAGATACCTCATTTGGAGTGCAGCAAAAGGAGAAAATGTATCATTAGCAAACATAGCTAACATCCTGGAATATTTAGCAGAACTTTTCCACAATGGCCTGTCTTACTCCTCCATTAAGATTCATGCATCAGCAATTTCAGCAGAATACAACGTGGATCCTCCAGTCTTCTCTCATCCTCTACTCAGGCAGTTTCTGAGAGGATTTTAAATGTAAAGCCTCCAAGAAAACCACCTTTGCCTACATGGGACCTTAACTTTGTGCTGGAAAAGTTAACACTTCCCCCTTTCGAACCAGCAGCATCAGCAGAATTACAGTTCTTATCTTGGAAAACTGCTTTCCTGCTTGCAATCACTTCAGCAAGAAGGGTTTCTGAATTACAGGCATTAATGGCAGTACAGCCCTTCCTTATCTTCCATCAGGATAGAGTGTCCTTGAGAACTAACCCTACTTTTATGCCAAAAGTGGTCTCCAGGGTATCATTGAACCAAGCAATCCACCTACCGACATTCTTCCCCAACCCACAGAACAGGGAGGAAAGACTACTACATACCTTGGATGTGCACAGGCAATTGCGCTACTATCTGGACAGAACCAAGAACAATAGAAAAACTGACCAGCTCCTGGTAGCATATGCAACAGGAATGGAAGGAAAAGCAATTTCAAAACAGACAATCTCAAAATGGATAGGAAATTGCATTAGATTTTGTTACTCTTTTCATGGAAAGACAACTCCAAAAGACATCAGACCTCACTCCACAAGGGCTACAGCCACTACTACAGCTTTCTTACGAGGAGTGGCTACCAAAGACATTTTAGAAGCTGCTACTTGGAGCTCCGTGCATACATTTGCCAAGCATTATAATCTACCTTTATACTCCAGATCCCGAGCAGGTTTTGCAACTGCTGTTTTGCAAGGGATCTTATCTACACCATAATCATCTTAGTGCCTCCTCCCCCAGTTTAGCTATGGTAATCTACCCATTTGTTAGGACTGCAGATGCATCTTTGAAGGACATAGTACAGTTTTGTACCTACCATAAATGTAGATGTCCGAGAGGTATGCATCTGCAGTCAGGATTACCCACCCTCCTTCCCCTCTGGGGTACTCCTAGGGTATTTGCCATTCTTGTAGCTAGCTGGGGGAATCTATTATGGTGTATTTGTTTGTATATATGTATATACATGTTTATTTTTGTTTGTTCTCTACTGTTTGGAATCATTTACATTTATCCAAATTTAGCCTTCCTAGAGGGCACCTGGCATCTGGGGCAAGAAACACTGAGGAAAATGGCGTCGGCTGATGCCTTTATACCCAATTCGCAGCAGCTATGACGTCGGGTGAAGTGCGACATCAGCCGAGGCCAGACCCAGACTTTGGAATCCGGCCGACCGAAGGGCTGCCTGAGGCAGGACAACCCATTTGTTAGGACTGCAGATGCATACCTCTCGGACATCTACATTTATTGTAGGTACAAAACTGTACTTTCCTAGCTGTGTGTCAGTTTCTGTATTACTTAGTATGGATTGAGGTCCAAAATATGGTGTACCTGTAGTTGCACGTAAACTACAAACAGGCTGTATGCAAGCTATGTTCTTGTTTTTATGTTGGTAAAACCAACAGGTTTTTACGTGATAGGATTAGAGAACATTGCTACAATATAAGAAAGGCTAATATACAAAATGCATTAGCAAAGCATGTCATACAAACTAACTCAGAACATACGTTTACTTTTAGGGTCTTAGAGAAAATTACTGTGAACCAAAGAGGAGGGGACATTGTTAATCATACTGAGGATAGAGAAAGTAGATGGATTATCTTACTTAGAGCTGATAAAGGTCATGGCCTAAATGACAGAGCATCCATCAAACCTCACCTGAAAAAACGCAGACATATCCATTTTTAATTAAATTATAGATACACTTTTTAAAAATATGGATACATCTTTATATTTATTATTATGATGAATTTTCACAGTTGCATTACACGTAGGGATACATACAGATTTTTGATGACAGATCCACTTGGCCATTTTATATTCACATGTTATTTTATATTATTGTATTACATTGCACACATATATGTATATCTATATTATATACACAGTTATTATATATTTATTATATTTATTTAAACATACATCTATTAACGTTTACATCAATTAAATCTATTCATTAGTTTACTTATTAATTTTTATAGATATACTCACATTATTTATTACGTATCTTATTCATATACATATGCATATTGATTATTATTATATATGTACTTACATAATGTGAATATATACAGGCACATAGTTTCATACATATTTATTATTAAACTAGCACATTAAGATTGCGGATATATTTAGTTACTTTTCAGCATAACTATCATCCAGCATAGCAAGAATTTTATGATATATGTGTGTGTTCTTTTTATTTGTTGTTTTTATTTTTATTCTGATTGTTAGATATGCATACAAAATGTCCACGAATCAGTGTACTTAAGACAGTTATACTACTTTTATATACAAAATGTCCAAATCAGTGTACTTAAGACAGTTATACTACTTTTATATACAAAATGTCCACGAATCAGTGTACTTAAGACAGTTATACTACTTTTATATACAAAATGTCCACGAATCAGTGTACTTAAGACAGTTATACTACTTTTATATACAAAATGTCCATGAATCAGTGTACTTAAGACAGTTATACTACTTTTATATCAACCCGACATTAACGCTATAGAGTTTGCATTGTGATTTTTTGCATTTGCTGCTCAGTCCCACTATAGCTTTAAAATAGCTAATTGAATAATTAATTAATTATTGAATAATTGTTCTCAATCAGTTGTTTGGCTTTTAAGTATTTAAAGCATGTGGATTTTTGTAAAACTGTCTTGGATCTGAAGAAGCTACACCTAGTGAAAGCGCTTATCCTCGTTTTTTCCATAATAAACTGCCCGTTTATTATCTCGTCTGGTTGGTATTATCTCGTGTGTTTTGGGATTTATTGAAGCTGCTTACCTGTTTTATGAAGATATTCCTCACTCAACTCACCACTTGTTTGATTTATACAGAAGCATTATTTAACAAATTAGCTTACAAGTGCGTTGCAGGTAACCAGTGACACTGTTAACTTTTAGTTTTGCTCTTTTTTACTTGTACTGGTTACGTGAGTTTATTGAGTGGGTCAACGGAATCTGTCTGTTTGGATTACTGACATTAGCTACGAGACTACATCGATTGAACTAGTGGAATTTGTGTGTTTTGATTACCATGGCAGAGATTGAGTTAGCGTATGTGCCCAGAAGTGAACACCGGGGCAAGGAAGAGATAGAAGCCAGATTTCAGCAGCATCTGAATGGTACGCTAACCGCTACATGGTCACTTTCCAGTGAACAACTAATAGCTAATACCGATGAATCTACTGTTGACTTCCAGAAGGTCAACCAAATTTTGAGCCAGATAGAAAAGTATTTTTATAAACTAAAGCGTTTATAGCTGCAGCGGCAGCACTTCCAATTCTGCTTGGACAATGCTATCATTCCACGTGGACTCAGAGTTTTCTCTATGCCGAGTCAGGGGAATGAATACCTTGAACTTCTTGCATTATGGCAGCGAATTAATATGGACACCAGTTGTAAGTACCTTCAATTACTTATAAACTTTTTTAAACCTGAAGAAGAGGTTTTGATTGCCAGAATTAACAGTTTACAACAACAGCTGTTTAATGATTTCAGAGACAATGCAGTGCACAGACTTTTTGATAATATATTAGACTGTGTCTCGGCTTACGAACGTAAGCTGTTTCAACAAAAACAGAGCAAAGTTACACGGGACATGAATGATTTTAGAACTGGCCAGGTCTTCGTATGGGAGAGACACAATTCTGGTCGAGCTTTCAATACTAATAGTGGTATCAACAGTGCTAATTTAAGACAACCTATAGCTATTGAAAGAATTAATAGGACTAAAACAACTTCTGTAAATTCTCCCTGTGTTAAAGTATCCAACACCATAGGGGAATCCTTGGTAAATCATGATCAAGGAAATGACTCTAATATCACACCTATTAATACTGACCCTGTTGTGGAACCAACATTAATTGATGATGGCAATAATACGTGCAATGATTCCTTAGATGTGATACATTTAACCCATACCAGCATGGACAATGGTGTTAATCTTTATCCCACTGTTAATGTTGTTAAAAACAAAAGAAGTCCCATGAATGACTCTGAACAGTCTGTTAGACCGAAAATAAAAGAAAATAATAAAGGGGCTGGCATCAGTTTATCCTTCCCTTTAGCAATACGACAAGAAAAGAACCAGAGCCGGATACGCTCGGTCATCAGAGGAAGGCAAAAAAGAAAACTATCCGGAGAATCACCACACAGTACAACTTTAAAGAAAATGTGGACACATCAAAACAAGACCTAATTTACAATCTGTCTAGTATTCCATTGTCAGACCATGATATTAGTTTATTAACTAAAGGCTTAAATTTCATCCCCCATACTAAGAGTACACTAGATGATACTGTCATAGATCTGAAAGTGTTCTGTAGGAAGCTTATGCTTAGGTACATATATAAGAATACCAACCATACCAATAATCCTGGTAATGTCTCTGAAGCTATAGATTCATTTACCTTTAAGAATCTTAGTGACTATATCCCAATTAATCATCCATTACTTGAGGCATATATGAAAACCACAGAAGAAGAACTTTATAAATACTATCATGATAATGAAATGAATAACTCTAGACATAAGACACATAATAATTTGTCATATCATGAGCGAACAAGCCTTCATAATCTGAAAAATGATCTAAACATTATAATAAGACCAGCAGATAAGGGTTCAGGGATAGTAGTAATGGACACTATACACTATGAAACTGAAATGAACAATATGTTGCAAGATACTTTTTACACATCTATTGATTTTGATAAAAGTATATGATATGGTTAACTATGTACACAATACCCTGTTAGATATACACAGAAGTAAACTAATTAATAAAGACTGTTTTGAATACTTATTGATTAAAACACCAACTGTCCCGATTATAAATGGACTACCCAAGATGCACAAAAGTTTAATCAGACCCCCAATGAGACCGATAGTGTCTGGGAAAGGATGGGTCACTGAACATATTTCAGTTTTTATAGAGAAACACTTAAGACATATTTAAAATCAGAATATATCTGTCTTGCGTGACTCTTAGCAGTTTTTAATAGATCTCTATAATGTTAGCAACCAACTAAACCCCATATCTGGCTTAATTTTAGTGACCTATGATGTACAGTCTTTATTCACGGTTATACCGAATGAACTGGGTTTAACTTATGTTAACTCCTATCTTGACAAGCACAGTACTTAAAGTAAAGTTTTAATTGATCTGCTAGTGCACTTCCTTGAGTTGGTACTAGAAAATAATATTTTTATGTTTGGAAATGATATTTACCAACAACTAGATGGCGTAGCTATGGGCACTTCATGTGCCAATAGCTACGCCAACATGTTCCTGGCTCATTGGGAAGAACTACTGCTGTTTAATGAACCCTTGTTCAAAACACATGTACAATTTTACAGACGTTTTGTAGACGATGTGTTTATTTTATGGAATGGTACCATTGATGATTTAAATAACTTTTCTACAATGATGAATGAATTAACTCCATGTTTAAAATTTACAATGAATTATTCTAATGATAAAATTGAGTTTTTAGATCTATTAATAGAGAAATTACCATGTGGTATTTTTAACACAGGAATCTTTAGGAAACCGTGTTATAGGAATATGTTGTTATTTAGGACTAGCATGCATCCTAGGCATGTTTTTAATAACATAATGAAAGGACAAGCTTTGAGAATGTCCAGACTCAACACTGATGATACACGTTTTCACAGAGACCTTTATGACTTGAAAGAAAAATTTTTGGAAAGAAGTTACAAACCTGAAGAGTTAGATGAGCATATGAACCCTATTTGTAGTTTACGTGCAACTACAGGTACACCATATTTTGGACCTCAATCCATAGTAAGTAATACAGAAACTGACACACAGCTAGGAACTATAAGATTTTTGACTTCCTACACAACAGATAATACTCAGATCAGAAATATTATTTGTAAAAACTGGAACATTTTAAAAGCTGATGATATATTGACATCAATAGCAGGTAATAATCCCTCTTTCACATACAAAAATAAAAAGAATCTCAAAAGATTATTATGCTATCGAACAGCAGATACAGCTTCCACAAATCAACACTATACTAAACCATGTGGACATTGTAATTTCTGCTCAATGATAGATACTAACATAATTTTTATACACCCAGATACATATAGGGAATTTCCCACTCAAGTTGATGCGGATTGTATGACTCCAAATGTTATCTATTTGGCTGTATGCAAGCTATGTTCTTGTTTTTATGTTGGTAAAACCAACAGGTTTTTACATGATAGGATTAGAGAACATTGCTACAATATAAGAAAGGCTAATATACAAAATGCATTAGCAAAGCATGTCATACAAACTAACTCAGAACATACATTTACTTTTAGGGTCTTAGAGAAAATTACTGTGAACCAAAGAGGAGGGGTCATTGTTAATCATACTGAGGATAGAGAAAGTAGATGGATTATCTTACTTAGAGCTGATAAGGGTCATGGCCTAAATGACAGAGCATCCATCAAACCTCACCTGAAAAAACGCAGACATATCCATTTTTAATTAAATTATAGATACACTTTTATATGGATACATCTTTATATTTATTATTATGATGAATTTTCACAGTTGCATTACACATAGGGATACATACAGATTTTTGATGACAGATCCACTTGGCCATTTTATATTCACATGTTATTTTATATTATTGTATTACATTACACACATATATGTATATCTATATTTATTATATACACATAGTTATTATATATTTATTATATTTATTTAAACATACATCTATTAACGTTTACATCAATTAAATCTATTCATTAGTTTACTTATTAATTTTTATAGATATACTCACATTATTTATTACATATCTTATTCATATACATATGCATATTGATTATTATTATATATGTACTTACATAATGTGAATATATACAGGCACATAGTTTCATACATATTTATTATTAAACTAGCACATTAAGATTGCGGATATATTTAGTTACTTTTCAGCATAACTATCATCCAGCATAGCAAGAATTTTATGATATATGTGTGTGTTCTTTTTATTTGTTGTTTTTATTTTTATTCTGATTGTTAGATATGCATACAAAATGTCCACGAATCAGTGTACTTAAGACAGTTATACTACTTTTATATACAAAATGTCCACGAATCAGTGTACTTAAGACAGTTATACTACTTTTATATACAAAATGTCCACGAATCAGTGTACTTAAGACAGTTATACTACTTTTATATCAACCCGACATTAACGCTATAGAGTTTGCATTGTGATTTTTTGCATTTGCTGCTCAGTCCCACTATAGCTTTAAAATAGCTAATTGAATAATTAATTAATTATTGAATAATTGTTCTCAATCAGTTGTTTGGCTTTTAAGTATTTAAAGCATGTGGATTTTTGTAAAACTGTCTTGGATCGGAAGAAGCTACACCTAGTGAAAGCGCTTATCCTCGTTTTTTCCATAATAAACTGCCCGTTTATTATCTCGTCTGGTTGGTATTATCTCGTGTGTTTTGGGATTTATTGAAGCTGCTTACCTGTTTTATGAAGATATTCCTCACTCAACTCACCACTTGTTTGATTTATACAGAAGCATTATTTAACAAATTAGCTTACAAGTGCGTTGCAGGTAACCAGTGACACTGTTAACTTTTAGTTTTGTCTTATCTGTACTGTTTCCTCCCACGTGCCTTCAGTTTTGTATTCCATTTCCCTATCCTTTACTGAAGTTCTTGCTCAAAGCTTGCCCATATTGCCACATTGTCTGCAAACAACAATGATGTTTTAGCCAATATCCACAAGCCTATATAGGAGAGGTGCAGATCATCCCTGGCAAAGCATTGTGGTTTGTTGACCATCTCCTTCCATGTTGACAAATATTGCACCCCTTTAGAATGACACCAGAAACTAAGTCACTTATTAAAGTCAGTCAGCTTCAGTTCATATTGTGGCATTATCCTTGGAATGTGACATCATCCTTATAATTTAATTATAAATAACCCAGACATGACAAGAACACTTACATTTTGCCTTTATTCATGGGGGACAAGAGTACTATAAGTCAGAGGTGAATTTGCAATTATCCATCACCTCTTCCAGATTATGTTTGAATAGAATAAGAGAAGTGCTTTGATTTATATGTAGAGGAAGTTTGTTCCAAATAAGTGGCATTCTCTATGATACATAATTATTCCTCCAGCATGTTTTATTATGTTGCAAAAAATATTTATATCCCTTGAGGGAGCATTTATGCCCCCATTGGTGTTGAGAATGTGCATTAGGTCTGACAGGATAGGGTCTGTTGAGGCTCTGTATGCATGGTAGTAATCTCCCCTCAGTAGCCTGTATGACGCAGATAAGAGAGACATAGCTTTGATGATAGCTTTTTTGATGATTTATTTTGTGTGTGTGTGTGTGTGTGTGTGTGTGTGTGTGTGTGTGTGTGTGTGTGTGTGTGTGTGTGTGTGTATCTGCACACACACACACACACACACACATATACATATATATTTACAAATACATACACACACGCGCGCGTGTGTGTGTGTGTGTGTGTGTATGTGTGTGTGTGTGTGTGTGTGTGTATCTCCACACACACACACATATACATATATATTTACAAATACATACACACACGCGCGGGTGTGTGTGTGTGTGTGTGTGTATATATATATATATGTGTGTTTGTGTGTACATACAGATAGATAGACAGATACATAGATATAGATCTAGGTATAGAGATATAGGTAGATAGACAGATACATAGATATAGATCTAGGTATAGAGATATAGGTAGATAGACAGATAGATATAGATCTAGGTATAGAGATATAGGTAGATAGACAGGTAGATATAGATCTAGGTATAGAGATATAGGTAGATAGACAGATAGATATAGATCTAGGTATAGAGATATAGGTAGATAGACAGGTAGATATAGATCTAGGTATAGAGATATAGGTAGATAGACAGATAGATATAGATCTAGGTATAGAGATATAGGTAGATAGACAGATAGATATAGATCTAGGTATAGAGATATAGGTAGATAGACAGGTAGATATAGATCTAGGTATAGAGATATAGGTATATAGACAGATAGATATAGATCTAGGTATAGAGATATAGGTAGATAGACAGGTAGATATAGATCTAGGTATAGAGATATAGGTAGATAGACAGATAGATATAGATCTAGGTATAGAGATATAGGTAGATAGACAGGTGTCTAGGTATAGAGATATAGGTAGATAGACAGGTAGATATAGATCTAGGTATAGAGATATAGGTAGATAGACAGGTAGATATAGATCTAGGTATAGAGATATAGGTAGATAGACAGGTAGATATAGATCTAGGTATAGAGATATAGGTAGATAGACAGGTGTACTGATGGTATGTGGTAAAATACAGGCATGGGTCCTTGGGAATGAAAGAGGAAGTCACAATGCTAGTGTTCTGTTAAAAAATATTATGCCACTCCCTCCTGTTTAGTTGCTTGCCAGGGTACACTGCGAAAAGGGGAGATGGGGTTTCTTGACCATTAGGTTACCAAGTGAGTATAGCCTTGCTGTTATTGTTAATCTGACTACTGGGGGTGGGCAATGACATCTTAGGATACACAGCAGTATAACAAGCACTACTTCATGACCTTGTACAACAAAGAAATATGAAAACTGATGCTACTGTTTGCTTTTAAAACAATTAGAAAAAAAAAAATTTTGTTGGGTGAGCAAGCACTCTGGCACCCCTTCCTCTAATTATAAATATACTAGCTTGGAATTCATTTACCTTTGGGAGGGTTGCACCTACTGTGATATATTCAGATATTACAGCCTCGTTGTATTTAAATTATTTTATTGGATTTTTAGCAAAACAATCTGGAATAAAAATGTACATTAATGTATTCACAGAAATAACATTCATCAACAATTATGATTTCAATTACACAGTTTTTGTTAAGTACAATAGCGTATGTTCGATTTCAGAAAAATCATGTAAAACTCTCTGTATCATTAAATATTGGGAATAAACATCCTACTTCCACATATTAAACATTTTACTGTCAATGTTTAATTTAAAGTACTAGATTTCTTCTTAATAATTCCAATACCTCATTATGGTTTCTACCAATAGTCCGAATTTTAATTTTCTGTTCTTTTGGTAGCACTGTCTTAACCACCTAAACGTGGACCATGAATGCTCTCTTTTCCTGTCTCTTCCATTCTTTTTTATCCACCCCACTCAAATAAAAAAAATCATAAAGGTTTTTGAGACTGTAACAATTATTTCAGACTTGTCCCCATTAGGTTTGACTAAGTCTTGCATCCTCCCATGTTTCTCACTTCTCCTTTATTTTGTGAATTACATTATCAGTTGTTATCTAGCATAGGTATTTGCATATAAGCCATTCTTTTCCTGATTTTACACTGTCTCCATTTGCTCCAGAGTGCCTGGCACCTGCTGTTTCCTTCTGCCCTTCTTTCTTAAAAAGGATTTTGAAGTAAGTATTGCTCAGTTGCATGCAAACAACTATGATCTTGCAAACTGATTCTTTAACTGTTGTAAAGAATTAAAAATATCTCTTCTCTCCCCGCTTTCATCCTTTTGCCATATGTGAGGTGCTTCCATATTCTAACATCCCGGTTTTCTCACACATCTCTGCCTCTTTCAGTGACTACCCTCTGTGCTTGTTCATTGTCCTAAATAACTTTGTATTCTTCCAGACCACACCATGTGTTCCCCATATATTGCCAAGCCTTCTTCCCATACTGTAGTTTGTCTTTCCACAGTGTAGTCTTCCCTTTTTTATTTTATTTTTATTTAGCATTTGTTAACCGAGAAAGTCTGACATGGAATGAGCCAGTTTTCAGCAGAGGCCTACAGAGAAACACTCCAGACGCATGTCCTTGTAACATGGGAGAAACTGGAACACCCGCAGGAAACCCGCATGAACACAGGGAGGACATGAAGACTCCACACAGAAGGCACCCCAGCTGGGAATCGAATCAGAGACCCTCTTGCTGTGAGGTGACAATGCTACCACTGCACCACTGCACTGACAAAATTGTAATATCTTGCAACACTTCCCATTTATCTTTTTTGTTCTTCTGTAGCTTATATGACTGTGCAACACCATGTGGTAGGAGTTTGTAGGTATGTAAGGCAACAACCTCCATACCCGCTTAATTCCAATAACCTTTATTTTTTCTATTCCCTTTGCACATATTGTATACCTTTTTAGCAGGATCTTATTTCTTGTAACAGAGGGTCGCTTATTGTAACTGAGATATTTGTCAGTAGGTGTGAAACACAAAGCATTAGCATTATGCTGACCACATTAATTCTTGCTGTTAAGGTATTTAACCCTTATCCTCCATTTCACAATTGCTACAAAATATGAGTCTGCATCCTTTTAAAAATGTTCTGTAGTGTGAATCTTGTAGTGTAGTATACTCCTAGACCTAAACATACACCCCTCTTTACTTCTTGGATCGGATTTCATGGGCCCTTACCTTTCTCTGTCTCTACCCTAATCAAAACAGTTTTAACTTTATTACAGATCAGATCTGAAACTTCAGTGAATTCTTGGACTTTCTATAATACAATAAGTAAAGTTTTGTTAACATCTTCCACTGGAAGCGTAACCTTTCATTGAAAAGACAATTAGTCAATCCTGCAATGATTAGCACCTAATTGTTAAAAGCCAAAACACAGATCCACAAAGGATAAAAAAACACAATGTTTTTTGCAGGGAGCAGGCCCCTCAGCAGCCCCATGTGGAGGGTCTGCAGCCCAACACCCCCCTGCTAAATATATATGCAACCTCTGAGATCAGACTACAGACTACATTTGGGAAAAAGTAAATTCTCTGATCTCCACTGTACTGCGATCTTGTACTGGCAAAGCCGGTATATTTTGATCAGCTGATATTTGATCAGCAGAACAAGTCCTGCCATATTCCTACAATCTCAACTCCAAATCATACCCTCCATCCTACATCAGCCTGATTTCTGTCCAAGTATATCTTCTCTCATCTCTCACTACTCCCTTCCAGACTTCTCCGATGCTCGACCCAAAACCTAGTAAAAATCCATAAACCCAAATCCAGTACAGGGTGCAACTTGTATAGCTACCATCCCTCTATTGCTTGGAACAAACTCCCACTAGAAGTAAGGTCCCTGACTCACCCCAAACAATTTAAGTGAGCAACCAAAGACCACTTTAGAAAACACTGGTCCTGCCATTGTAATCACCCTCCCTGATTATTACCTACCTTTTATAGTACAGTCAAACTAACTTAGTAAAACTTACCATTAACTACTTCATCCTATGCTTCCTATGCAACCTCCAAAGCTTCTATACTCTGCTCCCTGAAATTCTTATATAACCTTTTACGTTTCTGCTATTCTGCATACAAAACCTTATATTTACTCAACTCTCTTTTTAAACCAAAACATACAACTTATTCTACTTTTTTAACATTCTCCTTTTTGTTTATAGTACTGTTTTATCTGTCAACAATATACATGTATGTATCTTACATATTTTAACTACCAAAATTCTCTATTGCTATTTTTATTGAAATGTATCTGTATTTCTATTTTTATTGCATTATATATCTTTGGAGCTTTTCACCCTGGGCCTCCACTGAAAAAGGGCAATAGCTCAGCCGGACACTCCCGGTCAACAGATGTAAAATAAAATAAAATAAAATAAAATAACTAAATAAATAAATACATATTTCAGTGAGTTTCCATTTCAATGGAAAGCAGTGCTCCCCTTCCAGCATACCTACACAGCCGTCTGCATCTAGTCTGAACCAGGTGCTTTTACTCTCAATTTAACACTTCTTTTAACTGTTTTCACAACTGTGTTTTCTAGCCCCTCTATTACTAGTAAAAAGAGATTCAGAACCTTGACTGATCCCCTTTTGATTCGTCATTCTGAGGTAGGTGGCTCATACACTAAGGTGTCAGACATGGGGTCTGCAGATATTAATTTAATCCTGAAGTGTTTTTCCCCAAACTCATCCTTCTTATGGTCTCAGAGTGAAATCTCCATGCCACTGTGTCAAAAGCCTTATAGATCTGAAATAATCCGGACTAAGCAGCTGGGCATAGCAGCTGCACTTTGGATTTGGGTAATAAAATTATTCTTGCATGTTGCATGAATAGGGACAAATCTCAAGTGGTCAACATGGTGTTGTATGGGATACTCAAATTCTGTACTATTTCTGGTTAGTCTATTTATAAAGCACAGAAGGAACCCATCTATGCCCAAGAGCCTAGTTGTTTTACTTTTCTTATTTAGTGCCATTCCATGCATGTAGCATTTAAAATGTTCCCATCTACCTCTGCCAGTATCTTTCTACCTGTTTTTTGTGGAACCAATTGTCCACTATTACGTCTTTTGTTGTGGCATAAGTCTTTATATAGTGACCCATGAGCACACCTCATCACTTCCATGTCTGTTAGAATCCTTCCTTCCATCTTGCTACTTTAACTCTGAAGTGTACACTCTCACCACATAATGCCCACCTCTTCCACTTCTGTTGTATTAATACATTAACTGTTGTCTCTAACTTGTGTTTTTTCTGTGGTGTTTTCCATTTATAATAACCCCACCCATATTCAGTGCTTAGTGTGCCTGTAGGAACTTGGGGTGGTTATTGTTAGTGCAGTTAGCATGTGATCTAAAATATACTTCTCACTCATTTTACAGTCTGGGACTTGCTCTGAATCTTTCCTGTCTATCAAGAACTAATTTAGTATTGCTCCTCTGAGCTGCTTGAGTCCTACAAAATGTATTCCCAAGTTGGGATCCATATAAGCGTCTGCAAATGTCCACCCATTCTTCAGTGTCTAGTTTTCTTTTAAATATTGACTAACGTAATTGTGGTATTCCTTCCCCCATATAGGCCATCCAAGTTCTTACCTATTGTCTCCCAATCACCATTTGAACAAATTCTAGTGGAAGGTTAAGTTATTAGACTGAAGAGCACAAGTGATCCTTATTGCAAGTTTGAGGTCTTCAGTTGTGCCTCTCCAGATAATCCATCTGCTAGTCTTGATGGTCTTGACTTCTCCAGAGTGAACTCTCAGTATGTTACTGAAAAGAATTCCTACTTCCCTCTTACTGGCCAGGTTTATTTATGGTCCATAACTTTTTCTTTAAAGTCCAAACATCTTAAGTTGTGTGTGTCATTGATTCTCAGCTTGTTTTCCTGGAATGACAGAAGTTGCTCTTTTTTTCTGTTCATCCTTTATATGATATGATTCCTCTAAATTGGGTGGAAATACCCCATTCTCACACATTCCATGAAAGCCCCTTTTAGTGAAGAAATGAAATGAAACTTTGAGTCCAGCCATACAGGGCTGAGAGGAATCGATACCATCAGAAAGGCTCGTTCTCATTACCTATAGCTGAGTAACGCTGTTTACCTTTATTATAGTTTGTCATACTCAGCTGCGGTGGTGGTGCTGCTGTAGCATTGTTGCCTCACAGTACGACGTTGTCCTGCTCAATTCTCAGCTAAAATGTCTTCTGTGTGGAGACATGCGTGAATGGGCGTACCTTCGTTGAAGGTTGTGCATCAGGGCTGGCAACTCGGCACGTAAAACATCTACTGCCAATCATTAGCGGACCGAAGTTCCACTGTGGTGACCCCTAACCGGGAAAAGCCGAAAGACACAACGTAGTTTGTCATACTCAGCACTTTGGGAGTGGTTAAGGCTTAAGTGCCAAACATTACAGAAGTGTCTGCCCTTTCTAGGAGATGGATACTTAGTGTTTTTACGGTTTTGTCAGATAGTTTAAAGGATAGAAGAGAGGGGTATAAGGGGATAGCTTTATGCTACATGATGGAGGAGTCTTCCTAGACTTGGACATTAAACTTATGTTTACTGCTGTTTATTGTACGTCATTTAGTTGTTAAGAAAATATATATTGCTTAACTTGGAAGTTTTCCCCTACAACCCCCTTGACTGCATTAATCAGTCATTGTCCTGGGAATTGGTTCATTTCCTCCCATTGTAAGGTTTTAATATTAATTTTATCTGGGTTGTGTTTCCAATTATAAAGATCTGCTTAATTTAATACATCCTTTCTGCCCTGCCCAGAGTCACCTGCTTTTACGCGTCTCTTTCTTCGTTTTGTGTATTGCTTCTCTATTTCTGCAGTCATTTTCATTCCTCTGTATTCCGGCCTTGCAACATGTTGACTATGTCCAGTTTGTTTAATCCCTCATTTGTCCAGCAGTTACATTTTGAGTCACCTGAAACATCCAACTCACTGTCCTCTTGTCGCCTTAGAACTATGCCTTTTCTGTTTCTGCTTGCAATATTTTCTCTGTTTTTGCACCCAAGTCTCTCTTGGGAAAAGCTTATCATTATTCTGTCCTTTTGCTATAATTCTTTGTTTTTCCCTCTTCCATCTTGTGCCTTTTCTCATCTCGTAGCCGTTGCCTTTGTGATTATTTCCTACTCGAGGCTTTTAGCATCTGGTGTTGCACGTACTCCCATTGTCTCTGCATCACTTCTGTGTCTGTGGTTGCTTTTTGTTTTGCAGGCAATTTGGATTTTTGCTGCCTGTGTTCTTTTTCTGCCTGTGATACTTTTGTTTAAACCTTTCAACATCCTGCATATTGTATGATTATATAATTCTCATTGCTGCTGCTGTACTTCCAGAATTACAGAGCATTTGAACCAGCAGTTGTTGCAGTCATTCTGAGTTCATTTAATGCTTCCAGCCTAGCTTTCCTTGTCCTGTTGAGTATTTCTGAGTACTCCTCAACCAGCTTTATGAACATCCCTGCTTGCCTTATTATTTCACTTTTTACAGCAGAGGAATGCAAACATGCCAAAGCATGCCTTGGTCTGCTTTCTGATGCTGCTGCTTACCACCACTCCACTGTGTGTATCCTCTCTATTAGTGACTCTTAATTCCCAGGTTTCTCATATCTCTTCTGTAATAGCAGCATTACAAACCAGCTCACTGGCCCCCACTTTCTCTTGTATTTTATTTATCTTAATGTTACTTATTCTTGAGCATTTTTCAAGATCATCCATCTTGTCTCCTTGTTTTTATGTTTGTTAGCTCTTGCATTCTGTGAGTCTGTTCCTACAGTTCAGCTTTAATTGCTGCTCTGCCTTCCTCCAGATTTTGCACCTTTCTTTGTAGCCTTTCCACTTTTGTTTGTTGTTGTATTGTTTGATTCAAGAAGCTCACATCCAGGTTCACTATAATTACTATTTCAAACAAAACTCATAATTGTTTCTCCTTATTTGCAGCTTTTTAAGCCTCCATTATGTTCCTTCTTTTTTTCCTGCTCACTCGTCTTTCTTTCAGGGTTGTATTTCTCCTTGAGGACACTATTTTTATCTAAACTTCTGCAGGCTCTGTCCAGAGCTTTGGGTTTAGGCAGCCATCTTGGCTAGGCTATGTTTTCCAGTAATTTGTCCATTTGTTCCATTTCTGTATGAAGGACTTGGTGAACATTTTGCCATCTTAAGAACTTAAGTCATCGTGTTTGTGGGCAGCTTATATCACGTATGGTAGTTTGTATTTCACCAGTGCACATTCACACTCATGGTGCCACGTGCACATGTACTAGGAGACTGGCTTATCCCATTAATTTAAGCTACTTACTGCTTGCTTTACTGATATCCTTAACCAAGAAATACTAAGATAAATGACAAACCCTCATTCTACACAGGGGGGAACACACCAGTTCATCTGATGATCTATTCCCATCCACCACAGCCACCAAAACAGCAGGCCTGTGGGACTCAGCATTGCTAGTCAAACCTGGTTTGCTGATGTCACTGGTAGAGAGCATCCTTTTATGCTAGTAAGGTAGCTTAGGGATTAGCGTAAGAGTTAAGGGGTAGCACAAGTAACTTAACCTACTTCTTCCTTTAAATGACCCTGTGGCACTAAATTTTTGTAACTTCCTGTAATGCTGCTTATAAAGGATGAGGGTCTTTCCAGCTCTGTATAGATGAAAAAATGATTTTTATTCTACCTGTAGTTCTTTCATAGCTCTTCCCCCCCCCCCCGGTACTGTGTTCTGACATTATTTGCCAACTTCAGGTAATCTGAAATTGTTACTGTCAAGCATCTTTCCTACTGTCAAAGCCTTAGTGTATATTAAAAGTAACCATTATATTGAATATTTTTATCAAGGAGATTTATTAGGTTCTTAACAATAGGTACATTAAATTTGAGTTTCTTCATTTTATATGTCTGTCTGGCCTGGGCCATGCCTAGAAAGGGTTTGCCTAGTATAGCCAGCCTATTAGCAAGCAAACAAAAAATTCCTCCAGTATGTACCTTTCCCTGTTTTCCATATTTCCATGGATGGCGCAGTGGTGCAGCGGTAGCATTGTCGCCTCGCAGCAAGAGGTTCTCCAGTTCGATGCTGGGGTGTCTTCTGTACGGAGTCTGCATGTCCTCAATGCGTTTGTGTGGGTTTCTTCCGGGTGCTCCGGTTTCCTCCCACATTACAAAGATATGCATCTATTGTTTCTCCTCGGGCCGCCACTGAAAATTGGCTTCTTTCCAAGTTGGACTTTCCCAGTTAACAAATGTTAAATAAATAACATAAATAAATTATTTTGCACATTTACACTGAATTTAAACTGCTGTAAACTGCTGCACTTTGAGCATTTAGACAGCCTTGCCAGTTCTCCACTCATCCTTTCCAGCCCACTGTCAGCTCTATTGTAGTTTTGTAGGTCTGTCACAAACAGTACTGCCAAAAAAGATGCTAACAAGTCTCCAGTTCTAGTACTGAAATAAATACTAAAGTACCCAGCTACTGCCACACCTTTTTCATAAGGCAGTGCGTATAGGTAGATGTGTTGGGAGTGTCTCTGTTAATTATGGAGCAAATACAACATCTTCCAGTTTGTTTATTAACAAGGTTAATCCACTGGGCACAAGCACCTCTTTTCAGGGTTGAGCCTAGCACACTGTCTGGTTAAGTGACGTACTAATTGCGCATTTTTCAAGTGGAAATGGTGGACATCACACTGAAAGACTTCACTGAAAAGCTGACATTCTTAGCCATTGCAAGCAGCCAGAGATGGTTGTGCTGGCTTTATGTGACGGTGGAAATCCCCACTTATTCAGAAGTAGGACTTTAATCAGATATGCATTAAGGCGTTAATTAACAAATTCAGGACTGTACATTTGGTGATATGGCATAATGCTTTTGAGGTTTTATAGGGGATTTATGACTGTTTCAAAACAGCCTTATGATTTCATTTCATATATAAGCAGACAAGGTTTGACTGTGTAATCTCCGTTTGCTGAAATAAGATGTTGCTTATGTTGGATGATTGCCATGTACAGCATGATTTAGACAATATTTTTACCATATTATGTAACTTTAGTGTTCACGGAATAATTCTGACAAAACTCAAACTGGAAATAGACAAGATGGTTCTGCAAAAAGACCGAGTTTACCTATTTTGCTGATTTATAAAATGAAGTTTATACTTGTACAAGTAATGTAGCTAATAAATCAGATATGTCAGAAGGTTTGGGGAAAAATTTCACAGACTGTGTGTCTAACTACTGTATTTTATTATTCTACATGTTTGCATTCCAAGCAACCTTCTGTAAGCTTCTTACGATATTTTGCCAACAGTTCTTTTACTGTGTTACAACTCTACCTTGGTGGGCAAATGTAATTTAGTAGGATCTAAAAATGATCATTTTTTTTCTTCATTCATTTTATTAATCTCACGCAGTGCACATGAAGGGCTAACAAACACCAAGGCTGTTCATGCTGCAGTGTCTTGCTCTATGGAGGAATTTTCAGTCAAACATAGGTCACTGTGTATGTTACTCTGACCATGCTTGAAAACAAAAGACAGGATACGGCAACTTGAAGTAATGACCACAATAATGTATTTCAGCCTGCTGATCGTAGACACGGATACTAACCCCTGAAAATCCATATCAAACCATTCAACACTGATCACGTAACTAAACTATACTTTCACAGCATGCCTTTACCCCTACATAAAAAAGATAACCACATTTTTTGTAAACATCTGAAGTTTGATTTTGAGAAATGTTGAAACTTTTAATGACATAATATTACAGCAAAAGCTTTCATTTACTAATTGTGCTTTTATGTGGATCATGATAAAAATAATACATCCCAGAGAAATGTTCTTCAGATTCAATGGGATTTTTGAGCAGATAGTATAAATGCCAGATCATTTATTTCTCAGCTCACAGTCCCAGTTTTTTTTCATCTCCAAATTTCTGCTTTGCGTGACGGATATTGCAGTTATGCTCATTTCCAATATGTAATACTTCATGGTTAAGGACAGTAATTAAGTTCAACAAAGAGGTACTAAAGAAGTGGAATATGCTGTAACAGTTGTTTAAGGTCAACCTCCTGTGTGTAACCCTTTTAGCTGATAATTTAATTTAATAAGCATTTGCAGTTTGATTTTTTGTGATGATCAGATGCACATTGCTCTTTACTCTACAAACTGCCACCCAAAGAAATAACTGCTTCTCATTATCACCTACGAAGTGAGAAAAACAAGAAAGCAGCAAAATAGTGTATTTCAGTTTGCTGCTACCTTCTTATGCCCTCCATCATGATCACTGTAATTAAAAAAAATAATGACTTGAATGCTGCTGTGGGCAGTCTGTATTGTTAAAATTACCCACAGGTAGATTGTTTTGTAGAAGAAAGGGCTTAGAATATACCTCCTGGTAGACTGTGCTCTGAAGACTTACCGCTGTATTCTACTAAACCAGAGTTCCACACTGTCCCCGAGCTGCAGTCTGACCACAGCATTTTCTGAGATCCTGCTGTGTTTTTTTATTTGGTTGACTTCCCCCTTCACAAGTCTCTTCTGAAGTTAGTCTCCAGCACCTGGTCCTACCACAAAAGAAGATTACTAATATTATTTTATTTTTGAAATTAGAATTTTTTTTGCTCCTGTTTCTACTGGCTGGCTCCATCATGGGTGGTAATGTCTAAATGGATATCTCAAAACAGAATCCTGTGAAGGAGCAGAAAGACCAAAGATAAACAATAATAGTGTGGTGTGCAGCACAGACAAGAAAGTGACACCAACAAAATAAATAAATAAGGTGTATGTTGGCAGGGTTACTCCAAAGTCGAAATCCTCCAGTGTCACTAAGAGGTTAATTAATGTTCTTTCTCAGTGTTGCTCAACTAGCCCCCCCCCCTTTTTTTTACCCAATTAGAGTGTTTTTACATGTATATAATGGTTGCCTTGCATTTTAATGGTGTCTGATGAAGTTAACACTTGTTTAACAAAAGCGCTCATGTTTATACTTGTTCATTTGTGGATACTACCATTAAATATTTGTGGTTTCATCATCACCGGAGTGATTTGTGCCTGAAATACACTACCTGCCAGCACTTTTCATTTATGAAATCCTCCAGTGTCTTAGGTTCTTATTTCTGTCTATAGAAAGTGTTGACATTTCCATCATGGTTATGGTTTGTTTCTGTTTTCTTCTTTTGCTTATTATTCTTATGGGTTCGGGATGGATTACTTAGGTTATGAGGAGAATGCAAAAAAAGAGGCAGAGGCCAATATGGCTACATAGGAATGTGAGGCTAGCAACTGAACAAGCAATGATGCCTGACAGGGTAGGTGTTACTGGTGAAAGAACACTCACCAAAGAGTGTGTTAGGCCTCTACACCCCTAGGTGGGCATTATTTACCCAGTAACATCCCCCTGGAAAGCATTATTGCACACAGACCATGGACTAGTGTCAGCAGACACGCGCACACACACACACACACACGCACACACGCGCACACACACACACACACACACACACACACGCACACACGCGCACACACACACGCACACACGCGCACGCGCGCACACACACACACACACACACACACACACAAGGAGGCAGAAAAACAAACACACACAAATTACAGCTACTATCTTGACTAAGTACATGTTAGCTGTCATTGTGATCAAATGAATGAAAAAATAAACCCCACAGTGGACAGCACTGCAATCCCCCAACTGTCCCTGATTTTGTATAACTTCCAAGATATGTCTCCTTTATTTTCTGATAAATCACCAAGGATTACAGTTACTCAAAGACATCATGTTTTCATTTGTTTGTTCAAATATTGTATGCTGATGAAAATCTTCTTTGGAGTCAAATTCTGGAGGAAAGAAGTCGAGAGGAATGTGGTCTCTCTCTGTCTCTGTTCCACACACATGCACAGTCGATTTTTTTAGTTTTTAACCTTGCTAGACATGGCTTTTTTAAACCAAGTACAATTTTAAGTAAAATGGCAAGTCCTTGGAACTGCTATTGCAGTTACTTTTGTCAGTTGAGTTTTTATTATTTTATGCTTGCTAAAAACAAAGCCACATTTAGTGAGTGTTAAATGGTGGCTATTTGTCTTTTTTCAGTTCCTACTTCACAGCAGCTTAATATATTGCCATGAGCAGGTGGGCTTGTTTCTTGCAGGGCTTTACCTTTACATTAACACCATTCCTCAGTCAAGGTGAAGATGTATATGTTGCCAGTTGTCTAAGGTAATATATATAGACCTAAGAAGAAAGAGGCGGAAATGAGGGGTTGGGAAGGTGGAGGCTTGCAGTAACCTAACAAAGATGGTGAGAGCAGCAAGGCAAGCAATGAATTAGCAGAACAGTCCAAGAAAGAAAACATGTTTTGTTTTTTTTAAGTAAAGCAGTGGCAGGTGACCTTGCTGACAGGGAGACAAGGCAGAATGCAGGAATACTGGACAAACAGTAAGATAGAAGGGGACAACTGGAGAGGGAACAGGCTGCCTTTAGGGAAGATAAAGTACAGGAGTCCCTCAGTGGAGTCCCCAGTTATACAATGACATGGGAGACTAAACTCTCTCTCATACAAGTGCACATCAGGTTGTCGAAACCACTCACACAGCACCTACCTCACATAGTACAAAACACACACACATATAGATTGATGCATGCTGAAGCACTTAAAAGCAATCTTCTTAAACAACAATGATCACCTAGAACACTTGTTGTCAAAGCTGTGCCTCAGCAAGCCCAAAGGCACTCAGAAAAAACAATACCTAACACCACATATTCTGTCACTCTCAGTGGACCCCCAAACAGTAAGTCCATAAGGCAAGCAAACACACTTCCCAGGACTGTTATCACAGGGAACTTCATTTTAAGGTATACTGTTTGTTGCCCCTCTAACCAGGCTGAACAAGGAGAAGAGAACTGTTAGCCACTTAACTGGAGCCAGAATCGGCCAAATCATGACCTGAGCTGTACCTCCCTGGATAGTATGAAGAGAGACACATTATGGAGCTTTCAGACTATGTGTCATAGACTGGTATGAGCCTCGCATTGAGCAGCATTTTACCATCACTGAGGATGATACAATGTATCACTTAGGATGATGTCACAGTGCATTGAGCATCGTATTACTATCACATAGGATGATGCGACAGTATGAACAAAACAAATGATTCATTTCAACAACTGGCTGTCTTTTGGGTGTCATTCTAAGGAAATCCAATATATGTCAGCTTGGGAGGAAATGGTTAGCAGACCACATTGCTTTGCTAAGGATGGTCTGCACCTCTCCCCTCTAAGCCTTTGAGTATTGGCTGGAACATTATCCATCCTCATAGTGCCTTGTTTAGGCAATGCTAAATTGGCAAACCTATAGATATAGCAAAATCAACTCAACTGAACCTCAAGGTGTTATTTTGCAACACCAGGAACCTAAATAAAAAACTACACTATCTCTAAGCCCTCCTCAGACTCAAGGATATAGACATCTGTGCAGTTACCGAGACATGGTTTAAAGTGACAGAGAGCACCCCAGCAGGGCAAGATTTCAGTGCCTTCTACACTTTTAGACCAGTAGATGCACAGACAAGGGCTAAAGGAGGAGGAGGTGTCTCAGTATAGTTCAGTAATAAGCATACTTCTAGGGTGGTCAAACAGGATGATATCCTGGAGTTCCTCCATGTGCAGATCACCATAGACAAACTCCCATACAATATCCTAGCCAGCTATAGGTCATCTTCCATGTCCCAAGAAGCTTACAGTGCACATCTGGACCTACTGGAGACACTCACCTTCCAACCTAACACCCTATTCATGGGATACTTTAATTATCCCTCTGTAGACTGGGAATCCTGCAAAGCCTACTGGCACAAAGATGCCACAGTTCAGAAAGTTGTCTCTTTGGTCATTTTTGCATTTGTTCCCTTTACCAGTTTTCAGGGTAAAGCTAGAACTAAAAGAAGCCCTACCATCACATTCCCACTGGAAAGCAGTTCTGGCATTTCCAAGATTTTCTGTATCTGGTCCACATTTTCTGTTGTCCATCTTACCCTGTGGACTTTCCACTGCACAAAGGAAATTTACAATGTGTGCTGCTCCAGTAATTGTTTATTGCAGACTTCAAGACAAATGAGCAGAAAGATGGCAGCTGAGTTTCAAAGTCAGTTTCTTAGGTCACAACAAACGTGATGTGACTAATCATCACTAGAGAACTAGTGCAGTTCTTACTTAAGAGGAGACATAGGGAATGTAAATGGATGGCACAGTGGTGCACTAGATAGTGGTTTCACCTCACAGCAAGATGTTCCAAAGTTTGATTCTTGGTTGGGGTGTCTTCTGTGTGGGGTGTGCATGTCCCCCCTGTATTTGCATGGGTTTTCTCCTGGTGCTCTGTTTTCCTCCTTCATTCCTAAAAATATGCAGTAGATGGATTGGACACGCTAAATTGCCCATAGGTGTGAGTCTGTGTGTATCTATGTATGGTATAAAAAAACAACCGAGGCAGGGCTAGCCACCACGCAGTGTGAACATTAGCTCTTGATGATTTTCACTGTTGAAGTGACACCCCAACCCCATGTGCAAAAATTGTAAAAAGGGGTTGTAGATAGATGGATGCATGGATGGGAAATATAATAGTAGTGCACAAAAGCAGAACTCTCTACTGTCTATTGCCTGTACCTCATTCTTCCCTATCAAACGTTCCTGTTCAGGATGCCCACTTCTTTTCTCATGATAAGATTTGGTGCACCATCATTATATCCCCCCATCTTTTCTTAAGTAAGAAGAACTCTAGTTCGTGTAGTTGTGATCACATCACTTCCCCTGCATCATACAGAACTGCCTGCTGAATTTCCTCTTAATTCCTTTAAAAGTCTGATGTCAATTTCCTTGTATGGCCTACATAACGGCACATAATACTCAAGGTGTACTCTGACCATGGCCCTACTGAGTAGCACCATTACATATTAGCCTTCACAGGCTATCCCTCTGAGGATACACCCCAAATTCTATTCACCGCTGCCATTACCATCTCGCTGCACTCCTGGTCATCCAGTCCATGTATGATCAACACCCAAAGATCATTTTCCTGCTTGGTGTCATTCTCTCCTCAACGATTATTGTATTTCCTTTCTACCATTTTTAAGTACACATGATGAAGGCATCCTAATCCAGACCATCCTTTGTCAGTTATTCACATATATTTTTCAGTCTTCGGTTTGTTTCCACCTCAGGATCCAGTGTAAAATAATTAGAGTGTGACTACCAGATTCCAGAAAAATTCTAGAAAGAAATATTCTACTTGGTTATCAAACACAAGACTAAAACCTTTTGCATGTAATACAGTTTTTAATTAGCTGACATGTTAGAGACAGGACATGGTGTTTAGGGTCTGCATTCTTGGTAAACATCTCAAGGAAATTTAAAAGCTTAGCAAAAAAAGTATAATACTGGTTTGATATGGATGTTTCACATTTTTTTTCTAATCAGTTATCAGTCAGCAAAAAGTTGTGCCAACATAAGGACCGAACTCTTTGTTGAAATACCTTTGCCCTGTATAGGTAAAATTTTAACATTTCAGGCAATATCAGCACAAGATAGGGTAGACTCAGTCCTTTATGGTAGTTCAGACTTTAACTGGAAGAGAATCTCCCGTGGCCTCTGCTTTTTTTGTAATGGGCATGGTAACTGAAATTGTTTGTCTAGGATTCTTTACCCAAACTTTTCTAGGCTTGATGTAATGAGACATCTCGAACATACCACCGTCATAATCCATATATCATGTGATGGAAAGATGCTAGCAAAGAATATTTACACTATTCCCATAAGAGACATTGCTTGTCATTGCATCTCCATCCTGCTAGGTTTTGTCTGCATGTGGGTCCCCCTCATCCTTCCATGTTTGGATGTTTGCTATCTCCCTGGCTTACTATTAGTTATAAGGTATTGCTGGCTGTCTCAAGAAAGCTGTCATGGGCTTGAACACAAATAAGAGCCATTGTCTCCACGTCACCACTTCCTTAAACATTGGGGTGCCTGCCATTACATGGAAGTGGACACAACTGAATGCAGCGATACTACAAAACAAAGTAACAAGTACTGTATAATACTGGAAATATCAATCAGAATATACTCAGTAAGTAAGTGTTGTTGTTGGGGGCCTCCCCTATATCTCACACCCACACCCCATAAACTTCACAACTACAGAACAGTGGGGGCAAGGGAAGCTTCTGCTTGCAAATGCACAGCTGTTTCTTAAAATGTAGGGATCATGCATAATGTGCAACCCCGTTCTACTCACAGCACTTATCACTTAATGTGTTTATAAAACACCTCAACACTACATCTAAAATAATCTTGTACAACCTTGTACAAGCAATCTCCACAGTGTATTTGGCCAACATTTACCGAGACCTCACACAGTAATAGTGAAAGTCTGTATTATTTGTTATTTTTTCACAATCAGCAGTATTGTTCAGTCAGAATTCCTATTTTATTTGCATTTTATAACAAATATTACAGTATATGGAATGGACTGGATGAGCATCATTCTAAGGCAGTGACCACTACAGCTGCTTTTTAAGGAATTTATTAGTTCACGATATTTGTGAGGTTCCTACTTGGACTTCTCTTCATATGTTACTAGTTGGATTATATTTCTTTAGTTAGGGGAGGTTTTGCTTCATCGTTTTCCCCCTATCCTTTCTACCTAGATTGATTTACAACAATGATTCTGTTAAACCCAAAAGTAAGAAATCCTCTGTCAGACGTCTCTGATGAAGAGGATAATACTGTTGCGTGAGCTCCTGACTATAACAGTGGATTAGTAATGGGAGTATTAAATTGTTTTAAGTGCGGCAACACTTTTTGATGCTTTCTTCGCACATTGCCTACAGTCCTTGTCAGTGTACATTGCATAAGGCACACAATTATTGGACAGCTTTAATTGCCTTATTTTCTTCAACTGTTTTGGATCTGTTTCACAGTGCAGTGTAGTCTGACTGGACTTACTGAAAAAGCTGAACAGAAATCTTATCTGCTTAGTCACTTCTAGTCTTAAGCACTTTATCACATGACAGTTATAGCCTACATTTTTTTCTTTTTTCTTTTTCATTTTTTATGTAAGTATGTATGTATATAATTGTATAAGATACACTGTTTTACCTGTTACTGCTGCTCTGTCTGTGGTGTGGTTGTCTTACTTTTTGTGAAATACTAGAACTGTTTTTGGACAATGGCCACATATACAGCAGCAAATACTGATTCTTGAACCTATCCATTCTAATAATTTATGGACCTGTCTTAGTACTGTTATACAGAGGTACATTTTTTTCGGCAGGAAAAAGAGAGGACTTTATTGCCGTAAAACTAGTCAATTTTTTAAATGTTCTTGTTACATGTTTGTTTTACTCTTTTTTTTTTTTCAGGTCCCCAATGCCAAGTGACCTTCAGGTCTTAAGAGCTCTTCATGACATGGCTGTCATTTAGGCAGCCATAATGGGTGTTTTTCCACTTTCTGGCCCAATCCCTTCATGGTGGCTGATGTCAGAGCCTGCTACACCTTCCCCTGTGTGTATTCCCAGAATTCCTTCCCACACCCCATGTGTGAGAAGCAGCTTGGCAGAGCCAGGTTTACATCTCAGACTCATAATGCTTCATGCTGTACACCTTGTGTCTTCAGTACAGAGCACAAGCTTCCTCCGGGATGGCGAGTTGACATTGTCTGCTTATTTCCACCCTCCCTTGTCTGGCTTCTTCAATGTCTGACCTGTTACTCGGTGTCAAGAGGGAGGGCGTTGGTCTTAATCTGTGATTTATCCCCTGTGCCATGCAGACAGGCTTATTTAACATTTTGATTATATGTTCTGTTATGCACTGCATTAGGTATGAACATTTTTTTGGGAGAAATTTGATTTGGCCTAACTGAAATCTTTGCTAAGTTTGGAAGGTTTTAATATAAAGGTTGTTGTCTTTTCACTGTTAAACTTGACCTAAAAATAGCAATTTAAGATTTAACACAGCAAATTCAGCTATATGTCAGTCATTAATGTGGAAAATATTGACCAAAGTATTGTGTTTGCAACAGAAAACATGTTTGAACAAACAGCACAGTGGCTCAGCGCTTATGATCTCTGTCTCATGACTCCATAATCGAGGGTTCAGTGTTGATTTTCAGTCGCTGCACAGAGAGCACATGCTCTGCTCTGTCTTTGGCTGCATGGGCTTCCTCCACATATATTCCATGCACTTCACTCCTAACATCCAAAAACAATGCTGATTGGCTGATGCTGCTCAGATGCAGACCATGGCCTGAAAGAGTCCAAGACAGTCATTTATTCTCTTATGATACAGACAAACGTTAAATGTTAACAATTTAAATTAATATTGGCGTTAGTGTTAACCTGGTAACAGTCCAGGATATCCACTTGGCAGTGGCAAGATAATGCACTTAGAAATCATCTTTTGGCAGCATGCTGTGTTTTGCATAGACCTGAGCTGACATTAGTTACCTGTTGACTGACAGCTTTCAGCAAGAGTCAGTGGGGGGCAGCCCTGCTCTTCCCATGAACTCCTCACCCCACGGCCTGTAACATAAGCAGTCTTACAAAGTCATTTTCTTTGGCCTTTCGTGCACTCAGCTAACAGACTGCTGTAATTCACATACTGGTGATAGTTATCTGTAACAGCAGACAGACTATCAGTACAGCCTACAGAGCTGTTATTCAGGCAAATCTGTATTTTGTAATTCAAAACCAGCAGTATATCAGTCTGTGTGTTCATCCTATACGTTGTGTAGAGGTGCTTTCTGCAAGCTTACAGTACATGAATGGATTATGCTGTCTGTAATTTTCTCCATGCCAGACTCCCCATATTTAACAGACAAATGGAGATGTCCTTCAAGGAAGTTATTTGTATTGCAAACTGTATTGAAATTTGCACAGCAAACAGCTTTGCTGGCTTAGAAATATGGCTCAGCACTCTTGTATCTAAGTTTGCAGGTATCAGTGCTTAAACCTGAGAAGATTATTACCTGTTTTGTATTTGAATCATATGATGCCTTCACAATAGGTTTGATGAATTTCACTTGACTATTCGTTTAAACAGTTGGGTGGTGTTCCCCCTAGACATCAAGTGTCTTGCAAACAAACACTCCCAGCCTGAGTAAATTTGCACAAATTGTTTTATCATCCTTCAGCTGTAATTTATTTATTTTATTTTTTATTTTCCATTTGTTTACAGGAATGTCCAACTGGCACAAAGACCTGTTTTCAGCGGATGCCCGGGGGAGAAAAGCTCCTTTATAAAAAAAACATTACATGCAGATTCATGGAGTACACTACCAAAACCACATAATTGTACAAAACAATACCAGAAACACACAACAATTTTACAATGCAATACCAGAAACACATAATTTTACAACACAATACAAGAAAACACATTACAGGAAAATACAAGAAATATAGGCAGTAAGTAAGCTAAACAACTAACTAACAAAAACAAAGAAATGTCTAACAAAACAAACAATATAGAGTAATAATACTTGAGTAGAAAAAAGTGTTAATTAGCAAACCAACAAATAAAAGTAGTTTGTACTATCATAGGGAAATGGTAGATTTTTAGGTGAAATGTCATGGTAAGGTGGAAAATATTATGAAAAGCATATATGGTATAGAAGACAAGAAAAAAAATTAGATGTTAGATCTTATGTTAGTGGTACAGTGGCAGCAAGGCAGTGTGGAGGTGAGTTGATAAGGAGGGAAAGAAGATCCATATAAAGACATGAGATAGGTGTAAAGTGATTTAAGTAGTAGTAAATTAGAGGTAGGTAGAGAGAAACTGAAATTTGGTGGGTGCTGAAAAAAGCAGCTTAGAGTATAAAAAGAGAAAAGCTAATTATGGTTGAAAGATAAGGGATGGACAGAGTAGATCAAGCTGTGTTAGTGCAGGAGCAGAGCCAGGTGTTAGCTGGGTGTTCCTTAAACAGTGTTTTAAATTTGGATGTATTGCTAGTGTTTAGTATCATTTGAGGTATGGAATTCCAGGGCATGGATATTTGGTGAGAGAATAGAGAATTGCTGTGATAGTTACTAGGTTTAGTTACTGTAAGTAGTAATTTGTTGGAGGATCTTAAGGTTCTTTTGTTTGAGTAGGGCTGAACTAAGTTCTTAAGTGATGAACAGTAGTCTGGATGGTGTACGCTAGAATGAATGAATGTTAGTTGCTTGAGAGATAGGAGATGGATGGGGTAGCTCGATCCAATTTAGTTTATGAAGTGCTGTGCAGTGATGTGATCTGTGAGGGAGGTTAATAGCAAATTTTGTGATTTTGTTATAACATGACTCCAGCTTGTTTAAGTCAGATTTTCTGAGGTTAGTAAATATTATTGAGGCATAAATGCGGGTAGAGAGTAGATGAGTCACATATGGAACTTCTAGTGGCATTGGTTAAGTAAGGCTTGACTCTGTATAACACACCAAGCTTAATGTGGACCTTTTTGATAGTTAGAGTGAGGTGCTTGTCAAATTTTTAGCTGTCGTCTGTTGTAACTCCAAGCAGTTTGGTGTGCTGGACAGGTTCATTTTAGTTTTATTGGCTGAGTAGATGGTGAAAAGGGTATAGCTATCAGGTGCTTTACTATTACTGAAGAGCAGAAGCTTTGTTTTATTTGGACTGAGTATAAGTTGAGAGTCAGAGCTATAGTTTTCATTGTCCTGGAGAGATTGTAGGGTTGTTTGTAGGAGTTCTTGTAGGGAGGGAGATGAGCATATGAGGGAGGAGTCGCCAGCATATTGAATGATAGCTGCATGCTGGGTGGATGTGCTGAGCCTATTGGTGAATATAAAAAAGCAGTGGATTGAAAAATGAGTGTTGAAGTACTCCTACTGAGACTGGTAGTAGGGTGGATACTTCAGTTTGCCACCTAACTGCCTATTGGTGGTCAGTTAAATAGTTGAGAAACCAGAGGAGGGCAGGCTGGGTTAGATTTAAAGTAGCTAGTTCTTTTAGCAGCTTTTGGCGTAACACTGTATTAAAGGCCTTAGACACGTAAAGAAAGATGGCAAAGACAAGCTGGTTATCATTTCTAAGATGATTGATTGAATTTGTAAAGCTGACAAAAGCAGTGGTGGTACTGTGTTTTTTGGTATGAAGCCATGTTGAGATACAGATAGGAGATTATTACTTAATAGGTAGTTAAGGAGTTGCCTGTGTATGCATTTTTCAAGAATTTTTTCTATGTGGGGAGTGGCAATTGGCCTGCCATTTGAGAGCTCTGTAGAGCTGCCGACTGTGTCCCGGGGGGTGATATAGGAGACTTCCCAAACTTTGGGGATAAATTGCTCAGTAATGGACTAGTTTATTAGGAGAACTATAGGGTAGGAGATAGAGTCTGCTGGTAATTTTAGAAATTCTTTGTGGAGTTGATCAACTGTGAGGGAGGGTGGCTTATGTTTGGACAGATATTTTTTGATGATGTTAGTTTGAACTGGTTTGATTGTAAAGGAACTGGGGAAACTGCCTAGTACATTGATAGATGGGGGTGGTCTTATTGTTATTTTCTAATAGGGGGAGTGTAGAGTTGGTAAAGTGTGAATTAAATTGTGTGGCTATACTATCTGTGGTATTTGGAGTGGTTGGAGATGGAGTTGTGTCCTGTCCAGATGTAAGTAGTTGTTTAATTGCACCCCAGAATTTCTGGGATTGCTTTGGTGTTTTTATTGCATGGATGTATAGTATATATTTTCGTCTTGTTTGATTTGTTTTTTTTTTGCTTAGATTTAGTACAGATCTTTTTAAGGGGAGCTAGGTTGTTTATTATATTGAGGAATTTATCATTAAAATATTCAATAGCCAAGTCTAGGTGCAGGTGTTATAAAGGGGACCAGTCACATTGTAGCAGAATGGTTTTTAAAACTTCAGGGGAGAAATTACTTTTGTTGCAGACAAGTTTGTAAGTAATACTTTTAGTAGGATAAATGCATTGCCTGAGGAGGTAGGTGAGTAGTTGATCACTTAGACAGTCTGATTTATGACAGAGTGAGGGTTTGTTTGTGAGTATCTAGTCAAGGATTGATTCTTTTTTGCTATGCTTGTCAAATCTGGTATGGGATTGTATAATTTGATAGAAGTTATGGAGACTGATACAATTGGAGGGATTATCTGATGAGTAGGTGGACCAATCCATGTTGAAATCCCCCATTATTATTTATAGTTTGTTGTCTAAAAAGTTGAAGCACTCCAACAAAAAAGGTCAACAATAGTGGAAGTGTTGTTACCCGAGGGTATATAGATAGCTATTATAATAATGTGTTTGTTGGAGTTTAGTTGAAGGTGGGTAATTACAATTTCTGTATTTTGCAGTTATGAGGGGTTGACTTGAAGGCTTTCTAGTTTGATAGTGTTCTTGTATGTTATAGCTATGCCACCACCTCTTTTATGTATTCTGTCATGTCTATGTATGTTGTAACCCTGGGTTAGGAATATGATATGTGGGGTTTTAGCCACATTTCTGTTAGGATAGCTAATTCGGGGGTGTAATGGGTGATAGTTGCATGAAACTCATGACTTTTAAGTATGCTTCTTAGGTTCATGTTTAACAGTAGAAGATCTGAGCTACCGTGAGGGAGAAGAGTGGTGTTTGGCAAGTGAGTGAGGTTTGTAGTATGAGGGGTTTGATTATGTCATTGAGGTCCTAGATTACCATGTATGTCACTACTTAGCTTGAGCAGAGTAGAGTTGAATAGGAATAGGTGTGCGGGGTTGGTAACTGGTTTAACATATCTGAGCTGTAGATGTAGATGTAGATGTGGGGTAGACTGAGAGTGAGCATATTTGAATGTAAAGAGGTCTGTGTAAGAGCTGCTAAAAAGGTAAGGAGAAATGATTATGTTGTTTAATGGAGAATGGAGTAAAGTGTTGAGTGGGTTAGTAGGGGAGTTATGACTTGTAGAATTTGATAGGAAGTTAGAAGGTAAGAGGTAAAGCAGAGTGAGTAGAAGAAGGTGTTGAAGCAACACTGTGTATGTAATTTGGAGTTATGTTTTGTTTTGGTGTAGTATATATAGTGACTAGTGAGGGTGCGCCTGCTATAGGGAGTTGTTGTAGTGTGGTTAAGAAAAAAGCAATCAGTGTACTAGTGTATTACGTGCAAGACTGATGTGATTGGATGAATTGCTGAAGGTGTGTGTCTTGTGGATTGGTGTAAATCTTGGGACAGTGGGGGTGGGTGTGATTTGGGGGTAGGGGAGTGGAGTGAGTCTGAGTGTAGCAGGTTGCAGCAGTTGGCGGCAGATAGCAGAGAAAAAAAAACAATCAGTGTAGATGTAAGTACTGAAACTAGTTAAGTAATGGGGCAGAACCGTTGCAAGGAAAACTGAAAGAAAAAAAAAGTTTCCAACCGTTGCAGTAAGTGAGGAGATTAAAGGAGGATAAGTAATGCTACTTCTTCTTCTGGCTTTTCCCGGTTAGGGATTGCCACAGCGGATTACCTATCTGCTCATGATTGGCAGTGGAGTTTTTACAGTGTCGAGTTGCCAGCCCGACGCCCAACCTTCCACAGAAGACACACACACGCACGCACTCACACCTAGGGCCAATTTAGAGTGTCCAATCCACCTACAGCATGTCTTTGGGATGTGGGAGGAAACCGGAGCACCCAGAAGAAACCCACATGACCACAGGTAGGACATGCAGACTCCACACAGAAGGCACCCCAGCCGAGGATCGAACCAGAGAACCTCTTGCTGTGAGGCAGCAACGCTAACCGCTCCAACACTGTGGCCACCCAGGATAAGTAATACTACTGAGGCATTGCAATTAGCATCACAATGCTAAGAGTAGCTATGGGAGACTGTTAAAGAAAGGTGGCAAGTACAGACTTAAGAAAAAAAGGAACACAACTAGAAAAAAGACTACTTAAGGGTAGCAAAACAGTGTTGAGTGGCAGGGTGGTGAGAGTGAGTACAGGGGGCCAGCTTGATGTAGGTGATAGAAGGAAAAGGACCAGGATAGGGGATAGTAGTATGTGAGGTAAAGGTAGGGGAACACTAACTATGGGGAAGGAGTAGAGCAGGAGTTTGGCTCGATGGTATGCGAGTAGTCTAAACACATATTCAGGTTAACAGTGATACAATCGGACATTAACATACACAAGCTGGATGATAGACTGTAGAACCAATGGGTCAGATTTGGAGGAGAGTATCTGAGCTTCAGCTGAGCATTGCAACTCTTATGTTCTAAACTGTGGAGATTGGTCAGATGTTTTAACCTAGGAAACAGGGAAAAAAAAAAGAAGAGGAGGTTAGATGGAAGAGACGATCAAGTATGCGTGCAAGAGGCAGGAGTAGGGATAGGGTGGGGGTGCCTGTGTGTGAAGAGTGAAAGAAGTAGTTTGGGTTAGTGAGAGATTACCCTGTTGTTGGAAGGAAAAGGGAGAAAAAGGAGTGAGAGTGAGAGATTACCCTGTTGGAAGGAAAAAGGGGTGTGTGAGCGTTAGGTGTAACAGTTGTTAGTTGGAAGGAAGTCAGAGAGATAGTTAACAGGAAGTTAGGGCACAAACCAAATAATAGTTTAGCAGCTGAAAACATATATGTCAAGTATATCAATGCAGTAATTAATGATACACTAATATACAGTCATCAGTACTTTACAAGTCTGGCACATCAACAACAAATGTATCAATGCAGTTAATTAGTTGTGTGAGAGACCCTTAGCAGTGCATGAATCATTTATATAAGCTAAAAATATTTAGATATGCGAAAACCTTTCCTGAGAAAAACAAATAGAACTGCTGCAAACTCGGAAGAAAACAGTACAGCAATGTTGTCTACAGTGACAACATGCAAACACGTTCTTTATGAATTATAGGAGCTACAAGCTACTCTTACAGGTGTGCTTCCCTCTGAGTCAGTTGAAAGAGTCAGCACTATACCAAGTAAGTGTACATAAAGCAAGTATATAGTAGCACAGTAAAGCCAGGCAGAGAGAGATAATATATAGCTGTATTGCGAAAGCAGGAGGTGCAGAGCTATCTGCAGTAAAAATGGCAAAGTCAAAGCTGTTTATTCCATTGTATTAGTTAAGCTAGGTTTGCTGTGTAAAATAGAAAAAAAAAATAGGAATCAGAACTGAGTATTCAGTGTATGCCTATAGCAGCTCAGAATCGAAATACCACTATTAAGCACGTAGAACAAGCAACAGTTGATTGTTTAAAAACTGTGAGCACAGCTCACATATGCAACTCTGGTCATAGCAGACTGAGATTGAATGAGACAGTACAGCCAAGTTTTAGTAACTACCACAATTTCACCTTCAGTTTTTCTGCTAATGTTCAACATGTGTCTATGGCTGTCATTCATTACAGAGTATTTAATCAATCATGTCAAATTCATTTAAGATATGAACTTGCTGGCACAGACTGGCCTTGGTTTATTCCACATACTATGAAACAGCGTTAACCGTTCTTCCACAATATCCTACTTTGACTACAGGGAATGTACAAGCAATGCTAGTACTTGGAAGGGAGGCTATCTGGGAATATCAGGTGCTGTAGGCTATTGTCTGGCCCTTATCCCAGAGGACTAAGGCTATGAGATTAGTCTTCTGCACTAATTCAACCTCCATTTGCTTAAAGTGTGACCTTGAGCAAGTCACCTAACCAGACAGTGGTTTGGGACAATTGGGAGTTTGGGCTGGGCTTCTTAATGACTTCAGGCCTAGTAACTACCTATGAACTCCTATAAAGAGCTAAAGGCAACCTAGAACCTTGGTTATCTGAGTTAAGGCAGTCGTTTGCTAAACATAAAACCGCCCTGGAATCCGTTTAAAACCCATCTCATAATATGACTTCCTGAACTATTGTGCCATCAGAATTTACTGTAGAAGGCTAGAAAGTAAATGTAAAGTATCCTTCAAAAAGTAGCTTCAGGTGGCATTAGCTCAGAGCAACTAAGGTCTTCTATAGAGAGGTAAACAAGCTAGTCAGAAGATCTAAACAGCATTCTATTTTTCACTGTTCATCAATGGAGAAACTTGGTGTATTACATTGCTTCTTTTATAGAACTCTACTCTTTTTTACTCTTCTTTATATAATAAATAAATAAATAAATATATTCTTTTCTTACATAAATGGCAGAAACACTTTATCAAGTGCATGCCTGCTTGGCTCTTTCCCTAACTTGGAGATTGCAGCAGCAGACATCTGTAGTGTTAAAATTTTAACTTCTGAAGCTTTCCTCTGGAGCTTTTTCAGATTTTGGAAGAGATGCATCACACGGCTTTTGTCAGGAGAATGTGTTTTGTCTGCTGTTAGAATGATTTTGCATGAGTTTAGAAATCTTTCTGATGGTATAAGCTTTAACATAAACTGAACTCTATGTGTTACTTCAGAAGAACATATAGTGACATATGCCTGAAGTAGTTTGAGTTGTCAGGTTTGCTTTCTTTAATTGGGGATAATCTGTAGTGACTTCTTGCCTGTGATGTGTACATTTTATTCAGAGGAAGGTGAAAGCACATGTTTCGTTTTCATTTCTTCCTTTGTCTTATCATTCTTTGTTTGGAGCCATCTTTGGTAGAACTTCATGACACAGCTCTGAATCTTCCATCTCCAAAATGAGGACCACAGCCTCTCATAATGTGGAGCAAATGGGCAATATGTGGAACACCTTCCAAAAGCTTACTAACAGCTTAAACTAGGAATGTCACAGGATGGTTAAAATGTGTTACTTTATACTTATAAAAGGTTATTTTGGTGAATTAATGTGATTCAGTACTGTTTACTATGGATATCAGTTAAAAAAAAATTCCACTGAATGTCTGGCAGACCCTTTCAATGTGGAACTTTGAGGAGCATGGACTTTTTAAGAATGCTTCTCATATTGAGGTATATTTGAGAGGTATGCTCCATGTTCAGCAGTTATGGTTGCACCTTTATTTTGTTTATACTATTTATAAAAGTCTTCCTTAGTTCCATTACAGCCACTAGTACACTTTTGTCCAACATTTGCCAGTAATACTGGCAGTCATGTTAATGTGCAACAAGGAAGCATACCGCTCAACTAGCTAGTGCAAAAATCAGGGACAAACACAAAAATAATGGGGTCAAAGACCAAAAATGCAGATTTATAACATTGTCCTTATAAGCTTAGAAAGTTGCTATAGGATAATAGGTTTTCATTAGCATGCATTTTTGAAAGATATGCAGTCTGAACCTCACATCTGTCATTATTCAGTGACTGCAAACCTCAGTGATTTGCCAGAAAACCACCACACATTTTATGAGAAACGTACCAGAAATGACAGGCAAGAAAATCTGGATATTCTGCTAAAGTTTAGACAATTGAAAGGTATTAGTAAAAGATTGTTCAGATTCTAAGTATGGGGAGCAGACAAAACTTCATACAACTGCATACAGAAAGCATGGAGAAGGGGGGCATCCCCCTCTGAAAACTCATAAGAATTTGCTAAGTTTGTAATCTGTGTATGTGCCAACTGAAAATATGTATCAGCTGAACCAAGTATATCTAGTCTTCCAGGACATCCTAGTTAGTCATATCTGTGCTAATATGTTCTGAAAGTCCATCCTAGAAGATCTGCTATTTTACTGTTGAAAGGTAGCTGCAGGACCGATGTGGGGAACAGTAGTAATGCTGAAACTGTTTTGTTTAGACCTGACTTAAATGCTGTTCAGGATACTGCAGTCTCAGTGTTAGATTTGTCAGTAATGAGTTAAGATTCTGCACTGATTGTAATATGACAGTAAAAAAAAAAATACTACATAATGGATTCCTGCAGAACTTACCCCTGCCCCTCATTCTACCCTGCAGAACGTACCCCTGCCCCACATTCTATGAATTGGTAGAATCATTTATTTTTCCTTTGTTTGCTTGTTTCTTTGTTTGCCACATCCAGGAGTTACACCAAAGTATGGAAAAAGAGCAGAATAGTACGGATCAGCAAAAGTCAAGATAATACAAGACTGGTTAAAGATAATGGAATAATGGGGCAACTGTAGGACAAAAATATGACAATTATGAAATGTTTGTATCAAATAAAGAACAGGGGTGCTTAGTATGTACAAGTAAATACAGCGTTGCAAAGTCAGAGCTGTAATTACAGCATGTAGGAATGCTTAATAGACACAGAAATAGAGCATGCCTCTTTATCCAACTGTGTCAGCAATGCTTCGTGCATAGAACAGTTAAGTAAATTCTGTCCTCCTCAAGTAGGGTCCATGATTCAAAATAAAAATAAATATAACCCAGCTGCCCCTACCAACACAATGTATGGAACCAGAAGCACATAGAAGTAGGTGGTGCTTGCAACAAAACAGAACAAGTGTTAAAATAAGAAAGTGCAGTACACTTTTGTGCAGTTGACGACTGTTGCCAGTAATGCAGTCGCCTGTGGAGATGTTTAACCTACATGGTCGGATCCTGCATGAGGTGACCTTGGTTGCTGTCTAGGGTCCAGTGCTGATGGGGAGGCTTCAAAAAACATTAAAGGGACAATCTCACAGTCTAAAATTATGACCGAAAGAAACTTGGCTTGATACCTCCTGGTGTCTCCACCCACTTACCACTTCATCATCAACCCTACTCCTGGTTTCAGTTTACTTTATACAGCTCTATTTTAATTCCCACCGGTGAACACAACTAACAATATTCAGTTTGTGTCAAAGCTTTCAGTCCCAATCAGTGAGAAACAATAAGGTTATTACATTTTTGTATGTGTTTGTGGTGGGGTTGGTTAGGCAAGACTCACTGTTTACTTTTTATAAACTCGTCAAAAAGCTTATCTTAATTGTGCAGCTCTTTATTTATTCTGCATGGTATAACTGCGAGCAGTATAGTCAAAGAGTACAGTTTAGTGAATTCATACTAAAGCCTAGAAGTCTGTTGATGTATTCCCCTTATTCTGTAGTAAAGCAATCTCAGAATTAGTATGTATAACTATCATGGGTTGCTGTACTGTAAGCTCTGGTTGTGACAGTAAATTTCGGACTTCATTGATTCACAGGAATGTAGTGCTTGCCTCACACACGTTTCTTTACAGCAGTTCAGAAAAACATTACACCTGGCTAGTAATTTAGAAAGCAAAAAACAAAACATGCTACTGTTCGAAACTTGCATCACTCTGATACTTTCAGCAGAGGAAGTGGCAGTCATGCATAACATCATCACACTTAGCTAGCATTCAGAAATCCACACAAAATAAAATCTGAAATGAACAGAAAATTCTGTTTACTAATGTTTAGCTTTGCATTGCTCATATGCCTTCCCGCAGGGTTGTAGCAAGTGAGATCATGACATTCCTGAAAAGCTACCTTTCTCTGAGGATAAAAAGCACAGGTGAAATTAATGAATGACTCAGTGAGAGCTGTTGTGAGTACAACTGCAATTTGAGATGGAATTTCAGAAAACAAGGCAATGATCACCCAAACCACAACTCAAACCAAAGAAACAAGGTAATTAGGCTATGAGGATGCATAAAGCCAGGAAGTGTAACAGATGTCGAGCAGTAATTCAAATTCACTAATAATAATTGAGTGCTTTCAACCTGCTCTTTTTTAAGACTTCATCAGAATGAAGACTCAAGACCAAACTGATAGTTGTTTATTTATACATAGATAAAACAAGTGCACCAATCAGAAATATCATTCAATAAAAAAGGCATTGAATAAATAATCCTTAAAGGGCTAGTACATTAACATGCATTCATATTCTAAATAGCTAAGAAGTTAAAAACACATAAATCCTCAAGACTAAAGTTTAAAAATGTACATCATCCGTTATGTTATTGTAAAACTATAAATATTAAAAACTATTAGTTCCGTTATGTTATTGTAAAACTATAAATATTAAAAACTATTAGTTACTATTAGTTAAACCCAAAAGCTATACATACAAAAAATATAAAGTAGTTGGTTAGTTAGCACATGTTAAAATCTATCAGCTCTTCGTGAGATGGAATTTCAGTAAGACCATTGAAACATCCTGTGAGTACCTCTCTCCCAGCCTCCGGAGCCAAAGCTGGTATGTGCTCAGAACGCCTAACTGAAAATGTAAACAAAGATCAGAATCAAAACAAAAAATCTCTGGGGCTGTCCCTTAAGAAAAATGCAGCAGAAAAGAAACTCACCCCACCCCAATTAGATTGCATGGATCCACTGCATACCTCTCAAGTGTAACTCATTACGAGGAACGTACCTCATTTGGTGTCTTTAAAGGTTCATGTTCCTCGAAGTTCCTCAAAGTTCCACATTGAAAGACTGTCACACATTCAGTGTTAGGAATTTTTTTAGTGAAATCCATTGTAAATAGAAATATATCATGTTAATTCATTAAAAGATCTTTATAAGTAAAACCAGCATATTTTAACCATCCTATGACCTTCCTAGTTGAAGCTGTTAGTAAGCCATTAGTATGTGTGCCACATTTTGCCCATTTGTTTCACATTATGAGGGCTAGTGTTCCTCATTTTGGAGATGGAAGGTTGAGAGCTATGGTCCACTGTACGTGACATGTTCCTAGTTCCTGATCACTTTCAGTAGTTTGAGAAACACTTCCTAGAGTCAAAAATGTATGTAGGCAACATCTCAATCTTTTCTTTTCTTTTAAAAAGTCAACAGTACAACTTTGACATTTTATGTGATTACACATTTTGGCTTGAGACAGTTCTCCAGGACTCAGAAATGGAAACCTGCAACAGAGCCATTGTTTAATAGCAGTATGAATTTGCCATTTTTACATGATGCATAGAAGAGAGAGAGAGAGTGTGCTTGTGCGTGTGTGTGTGTGTGTGTGTGTGTGTGTGTGTGTGTGTGTGTGTGTGTGTGTGCGCGCGCGCGCATGTCTGATTGGACCAAGGACTTAGATTTAATTGCTTAATGATTGTTCCTCTGCATCACCTCTAGTCTGCAGTGAACCAGGACTGTGTACCTTACACACTGGAATGGACCAGGGTACCATAACATCAAAACTAGTTTCTGGTAAAGAACTGAGGAATATAGTCAATATTAGTAATACCAATTATTAGAGTTTCGTAGTTTTACTATTCAGAAAATGCATACCATTTTCACATTATATGTATGTCCTTTTTTGTGTTACATGCATGGTCTTTGTTAACCAGGAAAACCCACTTTTTAGGGGCAACCTAGAAGCACTGTCTGGTTAAGCAACTTGGTCAGAGTCACATAGTAGGCAAATTGAGGTAAGCTGTTTGAGTATGAATCCCAACATATCTCTTGCAGTTTAATGGGATGCCAGATGCATTTTTAATAAGTGGAAGGGATGTTTTCTGCTGCTCATGCCAAGTCTGTTTTCAAGGTGAGACTCATTTAGTTTGCTTAGCAGATAGCTGTTGGTGTTTTTGCTGTAAAAATTTGAAATTATTTTTTTTTTTAATTAAATCTTTGGAATCATTGTAAAAGTAAAGAAAATGGTAGGCAGACAGCATGCTGACAGATTTAAAGAATGTTTTTATGGTAATAAAAAGAGATGCCAAGTGATGGAATATTAGTATAGCTGTTGGGAGGACGGGTGTCTGATCTAGTAACCTGCCTGTTGTCCAGTTTGAGCATAATCTGGCTCTGCTAACCTTCCACCATAACCACATGCAGCAATGCTTCTACTAATGGCTTTGAGTACTGAACAAAAGCCTCTCATTACAATGTATGGTAATAAGGTACAAGACACAGGAAGAGACCATCACAAACATTTTCATATCATTGCTTGTCACTGTGGAGGACTGAGTACAGTACTGCTCTGATGTACTTTTGTTTTGTTTTTTTTTTCCTGTTGGTTACAAGTGCTCTGGTATCTGCTGAATGTCCCCTCAAGTAGGATTGACGTTGTGATGTGCACAGTGGGAGAGCATGTTTATTTTTTAACATTTCCTTACCGTTACCTTCAGCAATGGATAGAAACATACAGCATTCTAAGAGTGCATCATTAATATGTTTCATGAGTGTGGATTGTGCTGATAAAGTACAGACACAATACATCTATGAATTACCCGCTGGCACAGGCTGCCACTAATGCCTATAGTAGACATGCCTATATTATTATCAGTGGTGCACATTTCATAAATTGGCCATGTTGACATGTCAGCACGATCCATGTTTGAGACTTGCTGTTGGCATGACTGCAGACTTAACACATAACTACTGTGCATAACTGCAAACTGTGTGAATACAGTTTATTAATACTGAAAAAGTACAACAATAATGTATTTAGTAATTGTTTTGTTTTGTAGTAAAATTATTGAGCTGTAAACAGTATTTGGAAGATAAGGATATTCTTACTGAGTATGAAGTTAAAATAGAGTTATATAGTCACTTTTCAGACTGCGTGATAATTATGGCTGATAATTGTATGAATCGTGCTTTCATTCTAGAGACTGCTGATCAAAATGCTGTGTTAAATGTGAGATGCTGCCAACCTAGGCACACCACCAAGTCGAGACAAAAATGATCATACAGCAGTTCCTCAATCACAGCTCATCAGGAAGTCATACTTCGCTCATTAACAACAATATTTTTCATGGGACAAACCCCCTTTTACTAACTACAGATCCATAGTTCATGAAACTTGTGCAAAACACTACAAATATAAAAATATTGATCAGCAGTGGTATGGCCATGACAGAGAAGCCCATTGTAGACTGTGTCTGCCGTAATATTTTCAGAGTGTTTTACACAAGGCATACCTACTACTTTATAAAGAGGGAGAAAGATGTAATATATTTTCCCACTATTGTATTGTTTATCTTCCATTGTACTGACATTTGTGGTTTGAAGGATATATTAACAAAAGAAGCAGCATCCCTGAAGCTAACCATAAAATAAGGGAAACTGCAAGTGGAAACAATTTTCTTGTTTTTAGTTGCAAAGCGTGCTGCAAGTGTAGCCATGCATGACTCCTTAAATATTTGTTGTTCATTACTTTGACTACATAAGGAACGTGGTCCTGCTTACACATAGCACAACATGCTTGGATTGTAAACCAAAAATATGAGAAAATATATCTAATCACAGATCATAGATACAAGGCTTTTTATTAATGGTTTGTTAAACCAACAGAAATTTGGTCTTCATGCTTAGATGTATGTTTCTTTGTGGGGGAAAATTGTTGAATTTCAGGTTAGCAATATCTCACCATAACAAGGACTTTACAGATGCAATAAAAAATAATGCTTTTGTGCTTTGCACATAATAAAAATGCTGGCACATATTTTTTAGGGGTTTAGGGATTCCACATGATGCTTTGCAGGGGAGAGGATGTTAGTTGGTTAAACTTCCATTTTAATGAACTATCATGTGTAAAATCAGGCATTACCTTATCTGAAAAGCTTATTGTATGATCAAGAAGTTATGATCAGTTGACAGACCATTCCCCAAATTGAAAGTTGCCAATCGCAAATCATTGTGAAACACATCCAAGATAAATCCGCAATCTGTTTTGTAGGTGCAGGCTCCAGCACTCTTCATGTGAGAAACTTTGCCATACACATCAGCGGTAAAGGAAGAACACCAAAAAAGGACATGCACAATGCATTCACAATCTGTAGCCTGACAGAGTGCAAAAGCAAATAGTTTCAGTGAAATTTCACCAGAGAAATAAGGACAAGGGAATTACTGTTCAATATGAGAGGCACTGACCAAAGGCAGAAAAGATATCTCCAAAACAAATTAAATAACGGCTTTAGGTTCCAAAGATAAAGCTTCAATCACCTTGCAAAAGTCAGCATTTTTTGCAGCTTCGACCTTGTAAAGCTCCGTGCCTCATGAATTTAGGTCTTAATTCTACAAGACTGAGTTCATCAAAATCTGAAATTTCATTTAAGCCATTGGTGAGCTCTGGCATTATTTAAAAAGTTCCCTTAAGATATGAGATGACCATACAACAAAAAAACAATGCCTGTACTCCCATAGTAAAACATTCACCTTGGCTGCTATTACAACCAGGTCTAATCTATTTAAAAACACAGCTTTTGAAAACAATCCATGAATGTAAGGCTTCCAACAAACTCCAGCTCACTGTAAAAACTTCAGATAGCTGTAAAGTTTTTCATGGCTAAATAAGGACAATTAAAGTTAGTTCCCAGGCTACAATGGCATCTAGGTCAGTTATACAGTATACTCTGAATTCCAAGATATTGCCGACATCCTTATTAGTAAATTTAGCTTACATTTTAGTAAACCGGTACTTAGATTTTCCCTTAACAGCACCCAACCGCCATCTTTCACATATCACGTAAGTCTAAATTATGGCAACCCTGTGTAAGGTTAAAAACACCAGTTACATGGACCTCGACGTGTTCTTTGGTACTTTCTTAGTGCTTCTGGACTTACAGAAAACCTTTATGAACACTAGTCACATCACTGACTTAATATGCACATGATGTGGTCATATACATTTCTTGTTCATTATAAATTAACAAAAAAAAAACACTTTGGAGCAGGTCATGAACCAGCTGTCCAACTGACTGTCTAAACAGAAACTATTTTATTTTATTTATTTTATTTTATTTGCAGTTTGTTTTCCAGGATAGTCCACTGGGCTACAAGGAGCCCATTTTCAATGGAGTCCTTGGGAGAAAAGCTCCAGAGAAATGCAAATACGTAGTACAGAAAGAGCACAAATCCATGATATACATTTCAATTAAATGTTAAATACATATTTTGTATAGTACAAACCCATATTGCAAATTCAAATAGATGTTACATAAAATAAAAAAAGATTTTCAGTAGGAAAATTACATCAGGTTAATTCAATAGTAGTAGTTTTTTTTTTTTTAGGGAATTACAATGAGGTAATTTTTTAAGTCATTGGTCAAATATGTCCCAAGGGATGTAAAACTTTATGAGGTAGTGATAGGCAACAAAGTTTGGAAAGATAGGAAGAAAGTGTGGTAGAATTAGGTTGGAGGAGAGCAAGAGCATTTCCGTTGTGAAGTAAGGTGCGAGTGCAGTGAGGTTTTAAACAAGGACAGACTGCTGGTGGTGCGGATGGGAGAAGGGAGAGAGTTCCAGAGGCGTGCAAGAAAGAAGGACATCAATTGATTCCCAGCAGGATGTGTTGGTTTATGCATTTTATTAGGTTTTGGGAATTGGATCTTAGGAGTCTATCTGGTTTATGCATTTCAAAGGTATTTGCTAGGGAGGGGCAGAGAGACGGGTTATGAATGAGTTTGTGTGCTTGGATCAGCTGGGTATATGTGAGGATGTTTGGTAATTCTAGCCAACTTAGTTGCTGAAGGGAATTACAGTGTTGAGAAGTGGCTCTATGACCTGCCACAAATTTGGATATTTTGTTATAACAAGATGAGAGTTTTGTTTTGAGCGGATTGTAGGCTGGTTAGGCTAGATGCACCATATAAAAGGGATGGGATGAGGTATGTATTAGCTAATGTAATCTGGGTGGTGAGAGAGATAAAGCGACTGTGGCGGTAAAGCATACCTAATTTTTTACAGGTTTTTTTTTTATATCTGCTTGTAGATGCTTATCAAATTTTGGTTGATTGTCAATGATAATTCCTAGTAATTTTATGCCAGAGACTAGTTCTAGGGGGGTATTGTTATTGCTGGTAATTATGAAGGATTGTTTGTCTGGGGAAGAGGTTTTGGATGCATTGAATAACATACGTTTTGTTTTGGTTGCATTAAGGGCTAGATGGTTGTCGAGCATCCACTGTTCAGTGAAAGAGAAGGCAGCTTGTGTTAGATTGTTAAGAGTTGTGATGGAAGGGGAGGAACAGATTATAGTAGAATCGTCGGCATATTGAATGATACTGGAGTTAGGAATGGCTTGGAAGAAATCATTTATGAATATGTTGAATAGTAGGGGGCCTAGAATGGAATCTTGGGGGACACCTGTGGATGTATTAAGGAAGGCTGAGGTAGCTTTTTTCCATTTAACTGCTTGCTGTCTGTTTGTGAGATAGCTTGAGAACCACTGGGTAGAGGAAGGGGACAAGTTAAGTTTAGAGTGTTTGGAAAGAAGGAGGTTGTGGGAAATAGTGTCAAATGCCTTAGAGAGGTCGAGGAAAAGAGTGGATACAAAGTGGCCAGAGCCGCAGGCTTTGTTGATTGTTTCTAGGAAGGAGAGAGGGCAGTGGAGGTATTATGACCTGGTCTAAAGCCATGTTGTATGGGGGTAAGAAGTTGATTATTGATGAGGTAGGGTAAGAGTTGTTGGTGTAGACACTTTTCAAGTAGCTTAGAAATAGGAGATAGGATGGCGATAGGGAAAAAGTTTGGGATGTCATTATTATTGCCACTTTTATGGAGAAGAATAATAAAGGCCTTCTTCCAGAGCTGGGGGACCTGGCTTTCTGAGATAGATTGATTAATTAGTATGCTGATAGGGATAGCAATGGCTTCTGCTGCTTCTTTTAGGAAGTAGGAGGGAATTTCATCAGGGACATTGGAACCAGGTTTTAATTTTAAGAGAAGTTTTTTATAGTGAATATAGAGATGGGATTGATAGAGAAAGGTGGAGGTTGGAGATGGGAGCATGCTGAGGAGGGGTTGTAGAGGTGTTGGTGAAGGATGATGTTAGCTTGTTTATGGACTCTATGAAGAAAGAGTTAAATTGGGTGGCCAAGTCCATGTCAGAGGCATCTGGGTTGGTGCAACGGTTTTCATTTTTTCCCGGGCTGAGGAGAGCTGAGATTCCTTTCCAAAATAGCTTGAGATTGGTGGTGTGGTTGGTTTGGAGAGTGGAGAAATAGGATTTGCAGTCTAAGGTAATACGTTTTTTAACTTTATTTCATAGTGTTTTATATTCGTTTAGGGCGATAGTGGTTTTATTTTTATGGTAACTTGTCCAGGCTTTGTCATTGATTCACATAGTAGCTAAGGTGTTTTTGGTTAACCAGGGTACAGGGTTACTTTTTGTACATTTTATTTTTAAAGGGGCAAAGGAGTTGAACAGGGATCATTATCTAGGGAAAGAGTTTTTAATGGGTTCCAGTTTGTGCTTTTTAGTGCATTTGAGAAGGTTTCAGCATTGAAGTTCTTTAGGCAACGAGTGGAAATATAGGTGTGAGTTAGTTGTATAGAAGAGGGGAGACGGTGGGCAAAAGTGGGGAAATGGTCAGCTAGTGGGTCTGGGAGAATACCACTATCAGAGATATAGTGAGGATGGGATACTAGAATCCAGTCTATTGTAGTTCCAGTGATGGAGTTCTTGGAAGGCCTGGTAGTGGAACTGATTAGTTGTGTAAAGTTATATAAGTTAATATTAAGTGAGTTAGTGGGAGATTGGATTGTGGCCCAGTTTATGTTCATGTCCCCGAGAATTATGGTTTCATGAGTAATGTTGGTAGAGACCCAGGAGGGAATATCTTTAAGGGATGCGATATTGTCGCCAGGGGGAATATAGAGGGAGAGAACAAATATGAGTTTATGCTTGTTTAGGTTAACTAATCCTTAACACATACACACACATGAAAAAAAATAAATAAAAAAAAAATAAGCAAAGCTGTGATTTTGGAACCAAATAAAAACATGCTAAAATTCCACCTAGCTGGACTATAACGTGTAAGTAAAAATAAAGCAAACTACTGTTTGGCAGTGAAAACTTACACACTTTTTAGAAGAAAATAGGTAACCATCAGTCAGGGAATCCTAATTTCACAACTTGAGTGTAGGTTTTCAGGTATGACCACTGCTTCCAAAAAGAACCCCTTACTCACTGCACATTACTTCAGATAGTGTTTACAGATTTTATTGCAATTGTTCCCTAAGAAAACACCATTGTCCCCTCACCTCCAGAGCACATTCGCTCCCCATACATTTTAGATCTAAGATATTGTTTCCCTCATTTACAATGTTATGGTTTTTAACTTCTTTCACCCTTCCTCGCCAACAGGCTGTCTATGGAAAATTGCTCCTACAACTTCAGGTTTTGAACTTTTTCAATCCCTATGCTTCAAACCTGTCTAACTTCTCACCACTGAACTTTGCTTCTCTGTACCAGCTCCGAAGTGTAGCGAGCTCTCTACATTAATCTAAAAATCTGTTCTTACTTCACTACTTTCTGCCGCAAACTAAGAAAGTACCTTTTCAAGCTGGCCCAATCCAGTCTGTTGTTTATGATGGCTGATAACCAGACTTGTAAGACCATCATATTTCAGGGTTCAGCTTCCTTGATTATACTATCCTTAGTACCATATTATTCCTTTCTCCTAGTATCTAACATGCAATGATGTCTTTGTGGATATATGAGAATTATTCTTCTGCTTCCATATGCAAGATTCTCTACAAGTGTCATTACCCCCTCAGTCATCTTCAGATTGCTGAAATCCCCCTTGGGCTCCAGCTGAGGTACCCCAAGGCATCACAAAATGTAGACCCACCCCTCTGATAATGAATTGATAATCATGAACTGTTCAAATTCTTTGGTTCATCCCACCTAACTGACCTTCTGGCACCCAGACCTCTAAATCCAAAATATGTATTTGGCACTGCTGAGGGGTGTTTTCTTTATGCACCACTGAGCCAGTCTTCCAGTGAGGAAACTCAGGTAGTTCCAGTAACATTAAGAGTGCTTGTGAATAATTCCCAATCATATTTAAATATGCTCCCTCTACAAGTAATGCAATGCAATGTGAACTTCAGAAAGAAGCAGTTCTCGGTATGTTACATTTGCTGAAAAGATCACTTTTAGCAAACATGAAGGACAGAAGCCATGCTGATTTCACATACTTTACCTATTCTCTGACTAAGGAATGGGAATCATTCCTGTCACAATATTAAACGCTGCAAAGATATAGAGATATTAAAAAATGGCATGTTACATCATCTGCTTTTAGGAGCAATGTTTCATTCTGTGAACAAAGTACTGCAAATAACACTAGTAGGGCTGAAAATTGAAATGAAACTTGCTTTAACTTCTTTTACATAGCATCATTTTCAAGATTTGTATGGTTTACTGTTACAGTGTTGTTGCCTTCCAGGGTGTAACCATATCCTGTGAAGCAAAACAAGACAAGCATTTTCAGCTGAGGGGTCACATAGGGGGTTTCAAAATCGTGTGACATACACCTAAGTGTGAAACGTGGTTTGCTAGCAATGTTGTAAGATTTGTCTTGAAGAAAGCCGGTATTCCTTTGCTGTTACCAGTCTTTGCTGTTAATACAGTTGATGCAGAGGCTTTACAACACACACCCTCCACCCAGCATGAATAGACCATCTTGCTATCTAAAACTATTTTCTGTATTGTTCAGCAAGAAAAGAACACTGTCAGGGTAAGGTATCACCTCCCAAAAAAACACAAATCCAAAATCAGAAGAGGATGATAGCAAAACCAGATGAATGAAAAGACAAGTCCTTTATTCTTCATCAGACTTCAACAAACCATAAAATTTAAATCAACTTATATATAAGTAAAATACCAATGAAAAACACATTAGCAAGTCACATGTGAGTTACAAAAATACATCATTTCCTTTTCATAAAAATTATATAAATATATCATAAAGATCTCATATTAAAAAATGAATAGTAGAAATAAAATGTTAAAACATACTAAAACACATATTGCATGGTGAGATTTATGATTAATGTTTCAAAGGTTTATCTAATAAAAATGGTCTCAATGAAAATTTATCATTGAGACCAATAATCCATTTTGCCTCAGCTTTTTCTGTCTTATTGCCAATATTACCAAGTCCTTCAGTCTCTGTTAACTGTCCTATTACTAAAAATCTAAAGGCATGTGTGGTGTCATTTTGTAGTACATGCTTCTCTATGTATAGCATAGAAATGCTCTCGTATCCTTTCTCTTAAAGTTCTATTAGTCTTTCCTATATAGAAACAATAACATTTTATGCAGGAAGCAAGATAAATCACATTTCTTGACTTACAATCAGCGTATTCATTAAACTCATATTTAACACCAGTATCTGGATGTATGAAAACATTAGATTTCATTATATATATACACTGGTTGCAAGAGCGACATGCAAATGTACCCTTTCTCTCAGAGGAGATCTTATTTTTAGGCACTCTCTCATAACAAAGCATACGTTTCAAAGATTTAGTATTCTTATAGCTAAAAGATGGTTTCTCACCCACTAAGTCTTTTATACCATCATCTAACTGTAAAATATTCCAATGTCTGTTAATAATGTTGACAATAGAAGTATTATTATTAGTAAAGGGTATCACTAGTCTCCTCTTATCATTATTCCTCACTATAGGTCTCTCATCTATGCTGCCTTGTTTTTAGATGTGTGTCCAATGAACGCATATCACTATTGCCATAGCCTCTATGCCTAAAATCACTTTCTATAGTTTTTAATGCATCAGAGAAAACCAAATCATCACTAGTTATATTAGAAAAATGTTTCACTTGATTACTCACAATGTTTCTGTCTATATGGGGGGGGGGTGCATGCTACTTCTGTGAAGAATAGCATTCTTCCTACATACCTTCCCAAATACTTCTGTTTCTAGAGTATTGTCTCTTTTCCTCAGTGTCACATCTAAAAAATCAATTGTATTTTGTGAATACATTTCAGTCAACCTAAGAAATGTGGTAGTTCCATTGATATATAGAATAAACTCTTTTAGAAGCTCTAGTGTGCCTCCCCAAATTAAAAAAAGGTCATCAACAAAACGTTTGTAATATCTTATAGAAGTGGAGTAAGCCAAATGTTCTAAAACATACTTATTCTCCCAATATGCTAACACAAGGTTAGCATAAGAGTTTGCACAAGATGTGCCCATAGCTACTCCTTTAATTTGAAGGAAGTATTCATTGTTAAAGGTAAAAACATTGTGACAAAGAACTATTTCTAACAGCATTGTGAGTTTAATAACTTGATTGTTGCCAAGTCCTTTGTTTAACAAATATAACCTTAAGAAATCTATCCCTACATCTTTGGGTATGCAGGTGAAAAGAGAAACAACGTCTAGTGTTACCATATAATCTGTAGTTTCTAGAATATTGTTCTCATTGAAAGGTGCTAGTGTTTCTAAGAACTGTTTCGTATCATGTAATATAGATCTAGTAGATTCCACGACTGGTCTCAAGTTTTTTTCTAGAAAAATAGATATTGTCTCAGTTAACCAGCCTCTGCCAGATACTATTGGTCTAAGCGGAGGATTATGTGTGGTCTTGTGTACCTTAGGTAAACCTCTAATTACTGGTATCACAGGTTTCTCTATCAAAAAATATTTGTAAAGTTCTTCATCAATAATCCCACACATCAACATGTCATATAAATCTGCATGCACTGTTTTTATTAACTTATCTAGATCTGACATGCTCAGTCTCTTATAAGTAGTAGTGTCTGAGAGCATTTCTAACATTGTATCATGGTAGTAGCCGGTATCTAGAAGTACTGTAGCTCCCCCTTTATCAGCTTGTCGAATGACTATACTAGTATTGTTCTTTAAATCATGAAGGGCTAACTTCTTCCTTGGTGATATTGTAAAAATCAAGTTTTATATTGTCAGATTCAAAAAACTTCAACAAATCATCACTGCAAGCTTTTTCAAAACTTTCCAATAAAGGATGTATAGCAGGCATATAAGTAGAAGGTTTTTTAAAAGACAAAACATCAGTATTAAAAACATTGTTGCCAAACTGTAAACCAAGTGCAATATTTCTAGCAAAACATTTTATATCAACAATTAAATCACTTACATCAGTCCCCTGAGAGGGAATGAAGGACAAACCTTTGTTCAAAATCTTTCTTTCATTGTCCATAAGCATGTGACTGGAAAGATTAATAATCAAGTCCTGGTTACAGTTTTGAAAGTTTTTTTCTGAAGTTCTAACTGGCCTCCTGATATCTTCCTTTTCCTGGTTGTTTGTGGACTCGGGAGTGGAAAACGAAGAGAAGTGTCATTAGATTCAGCTGAAACAGTTCCACTTGCTGACATAGGAGTTTTTCTTCTCACTACAGGTGCTGACATGGTGGTTATATTTAAAACATCAGAGTTCACTCTATTCACACTGGAGCATTGTTCACTGACTGCTGCTTCTACCTGAGAAGAGGAAGCAGGCATGGAAGGAGTAGGAGCAGATAAAGTGTTTCAGAGAAAGGCATTTCAATGTTAGGCATATGTTGTCCTGGTGGATTCTCTAGAAATCCATACAGTCTCTTTCTAATTTCTTCTTTTGCCAATAATAACTTATTATCTAGTGCTTGCATTGCTATATCAGAAAGAAAATCTTCTTTCTGTGTGTTGGTAAGGGCTGCAGTCAGTTTTTCTTCTAAAGCTATAGCTTCTTGCTGAAGTTCCAACTCTATTAAAGTATATTGTTCAATAAGTAGTCTCATGTTGGCATAGCTCAGATCTAAATTAAGTTGCTGCCACTTAGACAAAAGTTCAGGATAGGCAGAGCCAAAAGTAGGCATTTTTAACAAACGAAGACCTCTAGGGACAACTTTAAAATTAATGCATGCCTCCATATGTCCTTTTTGCCACTGGGCATTCTTAATTTTACTGAGGTTGTCCTCGAGCTTTCTCATTGTTTGTAAAACATCTACATGCCAATCAGTATCTCTGTGTGTAGAGGCTGCTTTTGCTAATTCAGCATAAGGCAGTTTTAAAAGTGGATTAATACCTTCTGTGAAGATTTCTGTAAGACCCAAAGATCTGGATTCAAGTAACACATTGCTGGTTTCTTCTGTCATGTCCCTTCAGTGAACAAAGTAGCAAAGCTCAGCAAGAAAAGAACACTGTCAGGGTAAGGTATCACCTCCCAAAAAAACACAAATCCAAAATCAGAAGAGGATGATACTCCACAACAAACGAAGCAAAACCAGATGAATGAAAAGATAAGTCCTCATCAGACTTCAACAAACCATAAAATTTAAATCAACTTATATATAAGTAAAACACCAATGAAAAACACATTAGCAAGTCACATGTGAGTTACAAAAATACATCATTTCCTTTTCATAAAAATTATATAAATATATCATAAAGATCTCATATTAAAAATGAATAGTAGAAATAAAATGTTAAAACATACTAAAACACATATTGCATGGTGAGATTTATGATTAATGTATCAAAGGTTTATCTAATAAAAATGGTCTCAATGAAAATTTATCGAGACCATGACCTTTATTCACAGATAGCTTAATAATCCATTTTGCCTCAGCTTTTTCTGTCTTATTGCCAATATTACCAAGTCTTTCAGTCTCTGTTAACTGTCCTATTACTAAAAATCTAAAGGCATGTGTGGTACATGCTCATTCTCTATGTATAGCATACAAATGCTCTTGTATCCTTTCTCTTAAAGTTCTATTAGTCTTTCCTATATAGAAACAATAAAATTTTATGCAGGAAGCAAGATAAAATTCATTATATTATTATATGTATTTTTGTAACTCACATGTGACTTGCTAATGTGTTTTTCATTGGTGTTTTACTTATATATAAGTTGATTTAAATTTCATTCATCTGGTTTTCTTCTGATTTTGGATTTTCTGTATTGTACTGAAACTTTCTGAAAAAAAAAGTATTATATTTAAACAATTCTGGCACAACTTTGGTAAATATTTAAGTAATTAGGCATGGCACATTACACATTACCTGCCCCCTTATTTGACCAATGTTTGATAGTCAGATTTGCTAGGCTAAATAGGATTGCCAACATCTGCAGCAGAAAACTGTCTCCCTAGCTTTCACATGAAGATTAAATGGAAAATTGTCATGTTAAAATGGTAGTACTTTGTTGACATGACACAGAAGTAACCAAGTGAAGTTGACTGTTTTTGGTGTAGTACATATGATGTGGTATTTAATGACATAACCAAAAGCACAAAACATTTGGAGTCCACCGTTCACTGTAGATTGACATTGTTGTCAAGTCTGAGTAGTCTGAAAAATGATAAGCCACCCAGTGCACGAGCCATAGTTCAGATGTCAATAGACTTGGGGCAATTATGGCCCTGTAAGAGAAGCTTCTGAAGTAAGTTGCGGTGGTACAGCGGTACTGTTATTGCCTCACAGCAAGAGGTTCTCCCGTTCGATTCTCGGCTGAAGTGCAAGGAGTGCCTTCTGTGTGGAGTCTGCATGTCCTCCCCGCAGTTGGATGAGCGTTCGAAAGACATGCGTAAATGGGCGTGTCTTCGTTGAAGGTTGGACTTCGAGCTGGCACCTCGGCGTTCGTGAAAATCTACTGCCAATCATTAGCGGACATGGAGTTCCGCTGTGGCAACCCCTAACCAGGAAAAGCTGTAAGACAAACAACAACATACTCAAGATAGCAAGTAAATATTTGGTTTCATTTTGGTTTCCTTAACTCTATCGAATTGTCAATTGGTTGACAGAGTGAAGTGGATGGAAACTTTGTTGAGAGCACACATTATGTGTTGGAAATGTTGACAGATTGGAGAACCAATTGTGTGCAGTAGGGTAAGTGTGGATTTAGTTTTTAAAGCCAAAAGTTTTGATATACAAAATATAGCAAAAGGAAACATTCTTCATTTGTGAGCTTTTTTTCTCAACCTTTTGAGTTTTCATTCTGTTGATTTTTTTTTAAATTACAGCATCAGTCAGCTGTGTTTATAGTGTGTGTGTGTGTGTGTGTGTGTGTGTGTGTGTGTGTGTACACACACACACACACACACACACACACACACACACACACACACACACACACACACTTGCTTATCTTCCCATCTTTCTATTGACTATTGTTTAGAATCTCCATCTGAGAAGCCAATTTATAGTGGGCACAACTGGGATTAAAATAAGGTCACAGAAATCACATACTTTTAAAAACATTTGCAAGATATCACATAGAAATTATTTTGTACATTTATCTGTGGTACGGTAATGAAGTGTGAAGGAATTATTTTATGCATAGATCTGAAACTGGGTTTCCCTTTTTCTGTGCCCTTCTCATTAAGAAGTTACTATATAGAGTTAGACAGGATTCAGAAAAGTTTACTGCAATGTGGAAGACTTAACTGGGAAGGTTTCCATGTGGCAGTAACCGTGCCTATTCAAAAACTGCTCTCCCACAGCGGTCTCCTCCGAGTGGTGGCTGTAGGGCAGAAAGTGCTCTCAGTGGGAAAGCTGCGTGGTAGTGGGGAAGTCTTGGAGAGTGACTAATGCTAATTAGCCATGTGCTGTCCACCAGTAATGGTAGTGGCTCCAGATGGATTCAGTGGACATCTTCTTCTTCTTTCGGCTGCTGTCATTAGGGGTCGCCACAGTAGATCAACTGTTTCCATTTCTTCCTGTCCTCTGCATCTTGCTCTGTCACACCAACCACCTGCATGTCCTCTCTCACCACATCCGTAAACCTTATCTTAGGCCTCCATCTTTTCCTGTTACCTGGCAGCTTCATCCTTAGCATCTTTTTCCCAATATACCCTGCATCCCTCCTCAGCACATGTCCAAACCAATGTAATCTTACCTCTGTGGCTTTGTCTCTAAACCTTCCAACCTGGGCTGACCCTCTAATATACTTATTCCTAATCCTGTCCATCCTCGTCACATCCAGTGCAAATCTTAACATCTTCAACTCTGCCATGTCAAGCTCTGACTCCTGCCTTTTTGTCAGTGCCACTGTCTCCAACCCATATAACATAGCTGGTGTCACTACCCTCTTGTAGACCTGCCCTTTCACTCTTACTGGTACTTGTCTGTCACAAATCAGTCCTGACACTCTTCTCCACCCACTCCATCCTGCCTGTACTCTCTTCTTCACCTCTCTTCCACACTCACCATTACTCTGAACTGTTGATCCCAAGTATTTAAACTCATCCACCTTCGCCACCTCTACTCCCTGCATCCTCACCATTCCTCTATCCTCCCTCTCATTCACACACATATATTCTGTCTTAGTCCTGCTGACCTTCATTCCTCTTCTCACTCGAGCATATCTCCACCTCTCCAGGGTCTCCTCCACCTGTTCCCTACTCTCACTACAGATCACAATGTCATCTGCAAACATCATAGTCCACGGGAACTCCTGTCTGATCTCGTCTGTCAACCTGTCCATCACCATTGCAAATAAGAAAGGGCTCAGAGTAGATCCTTGATGTAATCCCACCTCCACCTTAAATGCATCCGTCACTCCTACCGCAGACCTTACCACTGTCACACTACCCTCGTACATATCCTGTACCATACTTCTCTGACACTTCCGACTTCCTCATACAATACCACAACTCCTCTCTAGGTACCCTGTCATATGCTTTTTCTAAGTCCACAGAGACACAATGCAACTCCTTCTGACCTTCCCTGTACTTCTCCATCAACACTCTCAGAGCAAACATCGCATCTGTAGTGCTCTTTCCTAGCATGAAACCATACTGCTGATCACTAATCATCACGTCCCTTCTTAACCAGCTTCCACTACTCTTTCCCTTATCTTCATGCTGTGACTGATCAGTTTAATCGCTCTGTAGTTACTACAGCTCTGCACATCACCCTTATTCTTAAAAATCGGTACCAAAACACTTTTTCTCCATTCCTCAGGCATCCTGTCAGTTTCCAAGATTTCATTAAACAATCTGGTTAAAAACTCCACTGCCATTTCACCTAAACACCTCCATGCTTCCACAGGTATGTCAGCGGACATATTCAGGGAATTGTTTTCCTAAGTTCATGTTCTTTTAAGAAGAAAACATGAATGTCATCTTTTGATGGTATTTTCAGATTCACTTCTGTGTGAGCAGTAATGTCTCATGCCATATCTACAAATATAGTAAAGGTGTGTGCGTCATTGTATGGATGTATGTATGTGCATGTCTTGGAGCATGGATGTGCTGAATGGATGTATATATGTGTGTGCATGTGTGTGTGTTTGTGTTTGTGTGACTGTCTGTCTGGGTGGTCACCCTGCATAATGAAGTATGGAAAGCCAGTTGTGTGTGTGTCAGAGAGAGAGAACATGAAAGTGTGTGAGTGAGTGTTTCCATGTGATTGTGTACAGATGTTATGCAACTTGTTTTTGGCTTCATAATTGTGTGTCTGTCTGTACACACACGTGTCGGGGAATGCCTTGGCAACAGCATTGCATAGGATGGCGTGAAATATTTAGTTCAAACACATGAAAATGATCCACTCATGGGGACTTTTTCTGTGTGGCTTCACTGTCTCTGAATCAGGGATTCCCTCCACCATGCTACTTAGCCAGGTCCTGTTAACCACTTAGTGCAGATGGAAAGAATCTCATCAAATCCCACAGTTTGAATCTTGAAAGGTGTCCGATATGGATGTCATTTCAGTTTTCATTTAATTTCTTGTTGCTTCATCATTTATTTCCTTTTCCAATTTTGCTTATTTTTAGTCCCTGTGCTGTGTTGCAAAATGTAAATAAAGTGATTTTTGCATGCCATAACTTTAAAGAAACACACACACACACACACACACACACACACACACACACACACACACACACACACACACACACACACACGAGCACACGTACCATGCTAGACTAGTATTCTTAACCATAATAGTTGTGACCTAGGATTCCCTTTAAGCCCACATTACAGCATCAGTTTTGTCATCTAACAGATTAGATATCATGTGCCTTTTCACTTGTGTCTGATGTATGTTTGAAAGTATAACAGCATACTTTGTAACTGAACTTATTACTTTATCAGCTAACCCTGCATATCAGAAAACCTTCAATTTCAAAACTTTACCTTTTGTGAATAACATCAGAATTATTAAATTAGAATTTAAATATAATTATACAGCTGCTTCAGTTTTCCGTTGCCTTTTTCTACATCTGATGACCACAGTTACTACTGTCCTTTCTGCAACTGTTTTTTATAAAGCGTTTACCATAATGATGCTTGCAGTCTAAAATACTTTGAATGACATTTTCTGCTATATTGACTGGAATATCAGTTTGTTTTCACATTTGTCATGTCAGAGTTGCCAATAAGTGGAAGCCATCTTTTTTTGGAACTGTTATATGATCCCTTTGATATCCCTTTTTGGGTTTCAGAAAGTGGCAACTTCAGCATAACCTGATGACATTGAAGGCTGAGGTGCTACCTAATACAACTATTTGGGAAGTAACTCATTATTTGGAGAGGCAGAAGATTACTTTGCTTTTTGGTTCCTAGCATACCTCTCAACTGTCCAGATTTTCGCAAAATCTCCAGATTTTGCCTCATATTTTGGTCTGTTGCTCATAAAATGTTTGTTTTTTTGGCAAATCATTGAAAATTGAAATCTTTAAATTACACTAAATAATGACAAACATTTTAGTCTCAGATTTCACATCCTTCAGAAAATACATAATAATGCAAAACCTGTTATTCTAGCTACTTTCTAAGTTTATAGGAGGAATATTTGAAATCTGTCCCCATTTTTGGACCTTTGTCCCCCTATATTTAGTTTTGTCCTGATTTCTTGCACTGAGAGGTTGAGAGGTATGGTTCCTAGGAAGGATGTGATAATGTGTATGTGTATATTTGTATTTTTTTGTGTATGTGTTTTGTAAGTGTAGGTGGGTACATGTGTCTTTGTTAGGGGTGAAAAAGAATTGACAAAAAAGTGACATATGAAAACAAATGCTTATTTTGTGTGTGTGTGTGTGTGTGTGTGTGTGTGTGTGTGTGTGTGTGTGTGTGTGTGTGTGTGTGTGTGTGTGTGTGTGTGTGCTTACACATAATCCCTCATGCTCCCTTCCTTGTAGATGTTCCTTCAAGATTTCTGCTTCTATCATTTGCCAGCACTTAAATGCCTTCCCTACGTTTTGTTATGAACTCTACTGATTGGAAACTGTTCTCCCTACCCAATCCACTCATGAATCTTAGAAACAAGTAAGTGAGAGGGATGTAGTTATTGATTATTGGAGGTAAAACAGTGACAGAGATTTGATTGTCTTCTTGAGTCAGCAAAATTGTTAAACGTATATTGACACTTCCATTTTACATTCAACTCTTTGTTGTTTTTTTCTGTTTCTTTTTCTTCAGTTTACGGAACAACAATATATCTGATGATGGTATCGCTAAACTTCTTGAAAGAGTCCTTCAGTGTCCTGACTTTAATAAGATTGCGTAAGTACAAATATTAACTTTGCTAACTTTAATCTGTTTATTTTTTAAAAAGCGGTACCCTGGAGTAATATGCTAAGTTGAAGTAGTTTCATAATGTGATTAGTTGGTTGCAGCATGTTTGTTGTGAGGTAACTTCATAGTGAGAGAGTTAGGTGAAGGGTTTGGGTGATGAGTTAACGTTGCAGTGTGACAGTTTGCTGCAGGGTGTTTTGTGCAAGGTAGCTTCATTGTGCAACATTTGGGTGCCGTGTGTTTCTGGTGAGGCAACTTCATAATGTGACAGTTGGGTGCAGGTTTTGGATATTGAGGTAGCTTCATAATGCGACAGTTGGGTGCAGGGTTTGGGTGTTGAGGTAGCTTCATAATGCGACAGTTGGGTGCAGGGTTTAGGTGACAAGGTAACTTCATAGTATGACAGTTGGGTGAACTGTATGGGTGGTTTGGTGGATTGAAAGTGTAACAGTTGGACATAGGGTGTGGGTGGTAGAACAAGAGCTACAGTGCAACATAGTAACAGTATTAAACAGCAGGCAGGAAAAGCTGTACAGCACCATGCATACAGAGCAGTAAGTTATCCAGGAAATAAAGCTTCTTTCACACCTTGCTAATGTGTCTTCATGAGTGCAGATGTAAATACAGCAGCAGCAGGACACAGCTCTTAAGCGGAGGGCTAACAAGAATGAAGAATGTCACTATCAACTCAGGAAGTGAATACCAGGAAGTAATCACTCGTGTATATAACTGTATAACTGTCAACCTTTTAGCAGCATTCACAACTATTACTAGGATTATATTAACTAAGTGTCCTTCTTTGTCATTTTTTTCTTTTTGACCTTTTCTCCCAGGGTCTCCACTGAAAATGGGCCTTTGCTCAGCCAGGCTAACCTGGTCAACAAATGTAAAAATAAAAATAAAATAAATAAAAGGAGTTATTGAGCAGTGCTTAAACCAGCTGATGCATCGTTTGCCCACATTCACTACTGGACATAAGTGCTATCTGAATGCAAAAATTCCAAAAAGTGTTCGTAGTCAGTTGTAAAGTGCATGGATTTTTGAAGACTGAGTTGCTCAATAACTAAAATGCACATTGCCTTCTTGACTCAGTCCTTATCTCTGGCTTTTAGCATATTGTTTGTAAAAAGCTTTACTCATGTTATTGATATCCAAATGCATATGCCAAAGATTTAGAAAATAAACACAGTCAGCATTTAGGTTCATAAGTTCATAGGTGTATACTAGGCTAATGGCCCTGGAGCCTATATAAGTTTAGCCCAAGAAGATTCCCTGGCATTATGCCGCCCAAAGTTAGTTCCCAGTGCCCCTGTCAAGCAAGGCCACTGAAGTGATTCCCGGGGTGAACTTCCTATTGCCCATCCACTTGGCAAGATTTCTCTTAAAGAGAGCCAGTGAAGTGCTCTGCTTGATGTGAATGGGAAGTTTGTTCCAGAGTATGGGAAGTCTCTGGGTTAGGAACCTGTCCCTCCAGCATGCTTTGTTTATTGTGGTAATGAGGTTTAGGTCCCTAGAGCGTGTGGCATGGAGGGATTGGGATTTTTTTAGGTGTAGCATATCTATCAACTCTGGGTCAGACATGGCTTTGTAGTTCAAGCAGAGATCACCTCTAAGCAGGCGATAAGAGACAGAGTATAACTGGAGTTTTTTTGAGTCTGTCCATGTAGGGCATGCGTCTAAGGCCTAAGATCCTCTTAGTGAGGTATTTTTGTGGCCTTTCCAATTGTTGTAGGTGTCTAGTGAGGTACATACCAAATGGGGCGTTGTATTTTATAATAGCTCTAATGAGGGACAAGTGGAGAGGGATTATGACTTCTTTCTTCCTGGATGAGAAATCTTTTATAATGAGATGTGCCACATAGAAGGACTTTCTGACTACAGTGGCAATTTGGTTATCAAAGGAGAGGTTGCTGTCAACCTGTGTCCCCAGGTCACTTATCACACCTTCAGTGTTTAGTGGATTACCGCCTATGTGGTAGTTCATGGGCACCAAATTTTTCCTAAAGGGAATGACAATGCACTTTTTGGCATTGAGCTTAAGGCCATAGTTCTGGCACCAGTCAGTGGTGTAAGTGAGACCTTTTTGTAGAATGTCTACATCAGATGAAGAATCAATAATGGCTCCCAGTTTGCAATCATCTGCGACCTTGGTCAGCCAGACTCCCTTCGTAATGACTTGAACTTCAGTGAAGTAGATGCCAAACAGGAGAGAACCTGTGGGACACCACTTGTAACTGGTCGGTAGTCAGATTTGAAGTCCGCTACTTTTACAGTGTGGGTTCTATCAGTGAGCCAGTTGGCAACCCATCTTATGACATAGGGGTTTATGCCTAGTTTAGTGAGTCTATCTATGATTCCTGAGTGAGGGATGGTGTTGAAGGCCTTGGCAAGATCTGGGTAGGCTGTGTGAACTACCTTGCCCTCATCCACAGCTCTGGTGACAGACTCGAAGAAGTCTAACAGGTTCAGCAGGCATGATCTACCTTTCACAAACCCAAATGGCATGGGGTCCAGAGTTTGGAGATTCCCTATGTCCTTATTTATAAGGTCCATGATGATGAGCTCCATAGCCTTACATATCAGACTCGTCAGACTAATGGGGCGGTAGTTCCCAGGGTCTGTAGTCGCTTCCCCTTTGTGGAGTGGGATGACCATAACAGTGCACCATTTGGTAAGAACAAAGCCTGAAATGAGGCTGTGATTGAACAGGGTACTCAGGTGTGGTGCCAGTTCACTTTGCAATTCATGTAGAACACAGCCAGGGATATTATCAGGTCCCATGGAAGCTGTATTCTTGGCTTTGGACAGTGCAGGTTTTACCTGTGTAGCTGTGATAATAGGGACTTGGCATTCCTCAGGTATTGTGATAGGCCCTTTAGGGGATGAAAGGGGGTAAAGTTCACACCAAACCTTCTGACCAATATGTTGGCAATATCAGTTGGTTCTGTATATGTATTGCCATTGTGCTGTAACTCAGGGCAGATCTGAGTATTGCCATGTAGATTCTTGACATAACTATAGAATGCCTTGTGGTTGTCTTTAAAATCTGCAACAATTTTGTTTTCATAGCTAGCTTTAGAGGATTTGATGATGGATCTCAAGGGAGTTTTTCCAGTCTTGAGAATTCACCCTTTTCTGCAACAGTTTTTTCCTTCTATTGCAGAGTTTGTTTATGGTGGGGAACCACCAGATTGGCTTCTTTTTTTGGAGGAGAGTGTCTTGGTTCTGTTTGGTATGGCCCGTTCCATGCACTTATTTATGTGCTCATACAGTGCTTTGGTTTATGATTCAGCAGTCATGCACCTATTTTCCATTTGCATGGATATCGTGAAGTTATCCACCTCTGTTTTTAGAAGCCCAAAATTGGCTTTGGAGAAGTTTTTTATGGTGGTTTCCTTTAGTGGGGGGGTGTGGATATCCATGGTGATTAGCTTGTGGTCAGATCTGACCAGGGAGGAGCTGATTACTGGTGTAGAGCAATGGACACCCATGTTAGTAATGACCAGGTCAAGGATGCTTCTACCCCTGTTGGGGGTAAGAATGAGTTGGTCCAGAAAGTTGGAATTAATGAATTCCAGAAAACGTTGGGCAAGTGTGTTGGTACATGAGTAATTCTCCCAGTTAATGGAGGGGTAGTTAAAGTCTCCCAGTATAAGGGTATTGGGTTGTAACCTAACATTTTCCAGTGTGTTTAAGAATGTGGAGTGGGAGTCTTGGGACATGGTGGGGGATTTATAGCAGGCTACAACCTGGATTGCAGTTTTACCCAGTGTTATTTGTACCTGAAGTATCTCTGATGCATTATGTTGGGCTACTAGTCTGGAGGTGTGCATATCCTTTATGAATATGGAGACACCACCGCCTTTAGTGCTTGGGATTTTGCTCTACTGTTTATGTTACAGCAGTCTGCTCTTCTTCCGGGTATCCAGCTGTAACACATGGGATACAGAATGATTTCTTTTGTGCACTCTGTTTGTGAGAATGACACTAAGCAACAGCTTGTTTGGACTGTGACTTATAACCCTCTTTGAACCTTGAAAGACATATACCTTCACATAGCTATGTATGCATCCCTGTCCTAGAGATATGTTATGTGTTTGTTGCATGTGTTAACACTTCACCACAATTCACAGCAGCATATCCCAGACTCTGTTGTATAGTCCCATTACAGAACACAATACACAGATTTGTGAGTCTTGGAGTATGCCGCAGTGTTCCATTTGCATACCAAATGCATATAGGGAATCCAGCTGGTATGTAGTTGTGCATATTGAAACTCTATTGTGCACGAGTCCCTTTATGAATTGTGCTGGGCCATGGTACATGCCCTTGATCAGTACCTTGACAGCAGATGATAATGAGCAGACCTTTTTCAAGCATTTAATAGTGTTTACCTCCTAAATCAGTCAGGGCCATGCAAGATGAAGCTGGTATAATTTTGTCTACCCATCCAGTCACCAAGAATCGCTTTAAGGGTAGTATTTTTGTTTGATCTCTAGTGGTAACTTATTCCATAGGCAAGGAATACGTTGATGTTAGAAAAGTATCCCTCCAGTGAGTCTTGTTCATTTCTTGGTGTAGATTTGTGTCCTTAGTGTGGGTGTGTGTAGAGCCACTGGTTTTACAAAGAAATAGGAGGTGAAGTTAGACATGATTCGGTGTAGTCTCGAAGTGTAGACATGGTGATTTTTTTGCACCTTTTCATTATTTGCCTTTTTTTGTTATGCAGTTTATTAATATGGGGGTTCCACCTAAGAGGTTCATTTCTGAATTTAATATTGTATTTAGGATGGATGGGTACTGTCTTTTCTATGCAACTGTTCAGGTGCTGGTAAAAGTGAGTTCAGCAGCCCTCTCAGATGGGTCCATCTACAAGGGATTATTGGAAATTTTGCATAAGTTTTCTACTAGCTGAAGTAGGATTGCCTTAAAGTCTCTAAAGTTGGTCTTGTTTGGTGGTGGGGCAGTACAACGAGGCCGGAAAGCGAAGATGACTGATTAGTGATCATATTTATCCAGGCATGAAGAGATGAGGGGTGGGGCGCAGGTGGGAGTTAACGTGGTAAGGATAAGGTCAAGGAAATAGTACCTCTAGGGGGTAGTTTCACAATTTTCTCCATTTGATTGGTATTAATGTCTAGGAAATGCTCAGCATAAGTATATTTAGAGGTGTAAGTGTGCCAATTAATGCTTGGATAATTGAAGTCCCCTAATAAGAAAGTATTCGGTTTGATATTTAATGCTCAATTATGTTGAGATAATTTATGTGACCTTTGGGTGACAGTTATGGGAATGTGTAGCTAGCAATGAAACAAGAATGAGTTGGATCTCCAGGAGCTCTAAGTTAAGACTGTGGATAATTTTATGTGAAGTTATGGTATTACAAACAAATGTAGATAACTCCCTCTCAGTTACCCAAAGGTCTGAAGTTATGGTAAATCCTGGTGTAGAGGGAGTATTGTCACTACACTGAAACCATTTCTTTGTAACTCTACAAATATGGATGAGTTTGAGTTGCAGAAGGGTCTGGACTTCTGCCATATTTCTATTTAGACTATTTAGACTCCAATTTGCTGCTATCCAAATTTGTGTTTGAGTTTTCTATGTAGGAATGTCCAGTAGGTGGATTCTGCATAAAAAGGCACTAAATTGGCAGCAGAAGCTTTAGCTAATATGTTGAAACCCTGCTATAAAAGGTGTAAGCCATCTCTAGCAAAACAGGAACTCTTATCCACCATATGTAATCCCAGGGTGATACATACTGGATCTCCTGTATATATTCATAAGTTTATGCTAGACTAACGCTCAGTGGGACCTTTATAAGCCTAGCCATGCAAACCAAAAATATCCCATGAGGTATTGTGCCTTTGGGGTTATTTTAATGAGTATATATTAATTAGGGCATGATTTAATGGCTGCCACTGTCCATCAGAGACATAGGTGTCAGACCAGGGGTGAATTTCAGATTTCCTAACCACTGGTCCAGGTTGAACATGAACGGGGCTATGGAAGGAGTCTACTTCACATGAATTGGGAAGCCTATTCTAGAGAATGTGGATTCTCAGAGATATGTAACTGTCCCTCCAACATGCCCTATTTAAGTCATAATCAAAGTTTAGATCCTTAGATATAGTAGTTCTAGTGCTGCTTGTTTTTCAGATATGCAAAAGGTCCATCGGAATGGGATCCAAGGATGGCTTGTATGCCAGACAAAAATCACCTCTCAGCAGTCTGTAGGAAATGGAGTATAGAGATAGGGCTTTGAGATGATCTGCATTGGACATTTTTTTTATGTCCTGTATTCTTTTTGTGAGAAACTTCTCTGGACATTCTAGTTGTTGCATGTACATGGTCAGATACATACAGACGGCTGCTTTATATGATGGGTCTGATGATGGCTGAGTACAGTGGCACGATGACTTCCCTGGACCTGGATGCCATGTCCTTACTTATAAGTTGAGCAATTTAGAATGATTTTCTTAAAACTTTAGACACATATTGATCAAAAGCCAGGTTACTATCTACATCAGTTCAAAACTCCATGACTACTGTGACTACTTTTAGGGATGTTATATCAGTGAGGTAATTGGAATGACACCAACTACTTAGCCAATTGTTAAAGCCAATTGTCTTGTCTTTGTCGCTAGATATCATTCTTGGTAAAGGCAATATACTACTCTAGACCAGTGTATTTCCTGCCTCTAGTTCCATCATGTCTGTATATGTCCTTCTGGATGGAGCACCTCAGGTCATTCAAGCCCACATGGGGCTACTACAAGGTTATAGTCATGTCTGTCTATGTTAGCGGACCTTAGGACCCTTGTAGCATCAGGGATCTTGGTGCTGGACAAGCAGCTTATAGTCACCCTGCTATCCAACCTTTTTATTATAGCATTTTTTATGTTTATAAGATGACTATTTGAAATTTTTCCTTATTTTGGGACTGTGTAATACCCTGTTAGTGCTTTGTCCATGTTTTTTGTGCTAAGGTTGACATATGGTACCGTGGTAACACAGCATGTTATTCTAGCTTCTAGCAAGATTATATAAGCAATGTTTAAATGTGTGTGGTTTTTCCCTTTTTTGACCCACCAACCTATTTTTTTTTTTTTTTTCCTTCTTGTGCTGTAAGTTTGAGATGCATCTGAGTGAGTAGCAGATTTTTTTTACAAGGAGCTGAGAGCAGGGGAAGAAAGTTTAGTGCTAATACACAACAGGCTGTGTGCTGCTTTTTGATGCAGAAGGTTATTGGTTCTACTCAATTTATTCACCACAGGGGCATCAGACTTTATTGTTCGATGAAACCATGAAATGTAAAGGTGATTTGCTAGCACAAACCTTCATTACAGATTTATTTGCTATCCACTGTGGCGAGAGTGGAGTCCAGATGCATAACTATGATTAAAACATATCCCTATGTGAAGATTGACTTGGATGAGTGGGCCTTGGGTGAGCTCTGTCGATTTGCAGTATGTGTGAGTGGAAAAGGTGCAGATGTTGTGCTGTGTGCTGGACTGTGCTGGGATGTTTTACAGTGAGTTCTAGGAGGCTTTGGCAAACTTATCTTTACAACCTCAGAATATGTTACTCATGTAGTACTGTGCTGTGAGTGTTATGATGTAGTGGAGGTATGAAGCTTACCAACTGTGGGCTGATATAATAGGATTGCCTCCATTATTTAAATATGTACATCTCCCATAGGTTGTACTGACAACTGGCAGGCAGTAGTGAATAACTGGTAAGCATGAAACAGCTGCTCCATTATCTTACCACACCTAATGCAAGACTATCCACAGATGTGGTGACAGTAGACTGTTGAGCCACATTGCCAGAGAGTGGAGGTCTGGTGCTTGTATAGTACTCAGGGAGGGGAGGGGGTTGAGGAAAACTACTATAGTAGACCCTGAAGATTTATGGATGAAGTATTTTAATGATATACCCTGAAGATAGATTAGATGTTTGCCATACCGCTCATCCTGTTAGCACAAGAAATCTGGATAAAGCCAAAAATAAAGGGGAGAATGGTCCAAAATAGGAACAGATTTTAAATATTGCTCTTATAAACTTAGAAAGTTGCTAGGTTAACAGGATTTGCATTCATTTGTATTTACAAAATGATATGAAGTCTGAATCTCAAATATCTGTCATTATACATTGACTTTAATCCTCAGTAAATTGCAAGAAAACCACAAATTCTATGAGGGACAGACTAAAACATATTGAACAAAAATCTGGACATTCTGTGAAAAACTGGGCAGTTGATTTATATGTAATATAGCAGTACTTACTGAAAAGACAATTAGATTTATCAGTAATGATGAATAGTGGTTTATCACCCATTGGCTACTACCTGGCCACTACGAGTGTTTGTCTTACCACAGCTTCACACAGCTAGGAATCAGTACACCTTTGCTTCTTCTCTCACCAAAAGCAAAATTGTAACACTAATCCCAAGATGAGAAGTGGGCTCACAGGTCTTTAATGATCAGCAGTCTTGTCCCAGATTTTTCAGGGGTCTGTAGGCCTGTTGTAGCCTTCTCCTGATAGATGCCTTGGATAACAGACTAATCAGGAAAGTCTCATATTCATACACTGTCCAATTAGAAACAGTCAGGGATTAATGATCCTCTGCTGCTACTCCCACCAGGAGCAAAACAGTATTACCATTCCCAAACAGACTCTTAAGAAGCGATTATCAGTTTTTCCAGCGATCAGTAGTGACTGGGAAGTCTGGGAAATAAAGTCTCCATGTGCTCCCCTTCCTCTCACCAGGAACAAAACAGAAGCACTAATTTAAAGTGATTACTGAGACTTAGAATGTAGGTTGTCAGTGATAGATAGTCTTGCCCCAGATGTTGCAGATTTTAACGGTAAGAATGAAAAAATGTGTCAATGTTCTAAGAACTGCAGTGTGCACTCAGGAGTTAAAAGATTTGAAAGAGAAAGTAATAACTTAGTCTTAGCGGTCTAAAGAGAGAGCTACTAGTTTTAAAACAACAAGGCAGATTGGAATGGAAGCACACATTATTCTGGCTCTCTGGAATACAGTGGGAGGGCAAATAAATTCAAATAACTTAAAGAGGAGTGATGTCACAAAATTGTGTGCTTACTGACTGACAACAGCCATTGAAAGGCAAGAGAAAAGGAATTATGTGATCAAATTAACATAGGGGTAAAGAACTAGCGAGACAAGAGTGTAAGAACACAACAGCATGTGGGAGAGTAGGAAAAAATATATTTTCTGTGATTCACAAGAGAAGCAGCTTTGATTTCTTTTTCTAATTTAAGTATGCAGTAGAAAACAGAATACAGTTAAAAACCATTGCAGTGAAAATACACCACAACATACAAAATACAAGAATGCAATTTACGGAATAACAAACCAACCTTTCCATTCACCACAGTTTATGGCATAGTTTGAGTGAACTTTTTCCATTTATAAGTTCATAGATAAGTAGTAGGCTAGCTGCCATTGCAGGCCATTTTAAGCCTAGCCAGTTTCTTTTTTTGTGCTCAAATTAACCTGTCCCATTTGAACAGAGACTGGCCTTATCCATCCCGTGGTTGATAGTTATATATCACCCTCCAAATTATCACTAACTGGGATCACATTGTAGATAATTTGAGGGAACTCATGCATATGGGATAAAGCATTTCGGAGCTGCCTCTGTCCATTCGTAGTTCAGGGAGCAGCCCTGCAGTAAATTTTCTGTTTCCCATCCATAAATCCAACTTACAATTGAAATGAACAGGCATGAGCACTGTTTTATGTGGATGGGAAATCTGTTCCAGAGCAGCAGTATCCTTTGCAGTGTACACCTTTTCCTCCAAACCATTTTGTTGGTGTTGCAGAACAGGTTTAGATCCTTCCTTGTACCGAGTATTTCTGGTGTCATTTGGCTTACAGATGTGCAGTAAATCTATAAGTGTTGGTTCAGAGGAGGCCTTGTATGTCAGACATGGGTCATCTCTTAGCAGTCTGTAAGATATAGAGAAGGCTTTGAGTCTTGTAAAGAAGACAAATTCTAACAAAAAGCTACAGATAAGAGTAAATTTCAAGCTAAGCAGCTTCTTCTCTTCTGGCATTATATACGTGCGTTTCCTGTCAGCTTATATCATTTCACTTTGTTTTAATTTTAATTTTCTTTTTTATTTAATTTAATTATTTCGAGCTCTTCTTCTGTTATTCTTTAGTTGCCCTTGTCTTCACATCCTTCATTTGTAACTTGCACTACTGCAGTGTTGAACAGTCCAGCAGTAATCTGGTAGTTTGTCCAGAGTTATATATGCCTTTATCTTGGCTTCAGAGTAATGGTTTACATTGTCTGACACGTCTAAGAAAATGTGTTCTGATTCTTGTAGCATGCATTTCTTTGTTATCATCTCTAACGCTGATACTGTCAGTCTATCAACTCTTGTAATGCTTAGTAGCTCAAACGCTGTCTGTGCACTTCTTACAGTGTGACGTTATTTTATGGGTGTTTTGTTCAAATATTATTAGGCTAGGAATCTCCACAGTCATCTGTCGTGTTTTCTTTTTGCTTAAGCTTTTAACTTTCCCTGCTTTATCTTTCTGTATTATATACCTTTATTTCTGTGAAACTTGTAGTCTTAAGTCTTTTTATGAAACATTTCTAAAAGCTGCTTAGCTTGAAATTTACTCTTATCTGTAGCTTTTTGTTAGAATTTGTCTTCTTTATCACAGAGAAAACATTTTTTTGCAGTTATATAAAGTAATACAATGAAGTGTACCCATTTTATTTATTTTTTTGTTTTTCATTTTAGACACAACTGTGTTTAAAAGAAACTTGAATTAGACATATTAGTAGATAAGAGATACGTATTCATAGATATTAACAGCCATTTTAAACAGTTATATGTTTATAGTTGGTTACTAGGCTATCTGCCTAAGACTCACTTTAAACCTAACCAAGCTTACCTCAAACTTAACAAAATATTGCTGATGTGTCAATACCCCAAGGAAATTTATGGTTATTATATAGGCTTGTTTGCATCCAGTGCTCACAGGCTGCCCTACCCATTACAGACATAGGTACCAAGTTAGGGGTAGATTTGTGATTTCCCTTCCATTGGTCCAAGTTACGTTTGAGTAGAGTTAGGGATGAGCTTTGCTACACATGGCTGGGAAGCCTGTTCCAGAGAAGGGGTATCACTAAATATGCCTGTCCCTCCAGCATGTCTTGTTTATGTTTCAGACAAAATTTAGATCCTTATAAAGGGTATTTCTGATGCTGTTTGTTTTGAGGTGAGCAACAAATCCATAACTGTAGAATCAGGGGATGCCTTGTAGGCTAGGCATAGATCGCTGCTCGGCAGTCTGTAGGAGACTGAGCACAGGGTTAGAGCTTTCAGGAACTCCATGTAGAACTTATTGTTTACTCCATGTAACCCCTGTGGTCTCTCAAGCCCTTGCAAGTGCCTGATGAGGTACATGTTGAAAGGTGCATTGTACTCAATGATTCATCTGATGAGAGCCAATTACAGCGGAATAATGGCCTTCTTGGACCAGGATGTCATGCCCTTACTTCTGAATTGTACAATGTAAAATGTTTTTCTCACCCCAGTACATGTGTTGGTCAAATATCAGGTTACTTTCAACAAGCATTCCCAGACCCTGACCACTAATTCACTTTTAGGGCTGTATTACCAATGTGGCAATTTCCAGGTTTGGATGTCTTTCCAAAGGGTACTATTGTGCATTTTTTTGAATTGCATTTTAGTTTGTGGCTCTGGCACCAGATGTTTGTCTCATCAGGACCTCTTGAACAGTATTTGTGTTTTTATGAGATTTGGTGACCATACCTAGTTTGTAGTCATTTGCATAATTTGCCAACCAGAGGCCCTTGATGTTTGCATTGACGAAGCGTGGCTAGGTTTACAGTGGCTCGCAAGGGCAGTTAGCTTAGTACTAACCTATGAACCTATATAAAAAGGAGTGGCTCCAGCACTCCAGCACTGATCCCTGTGAGACTACAGTAGTTACTGACCTCTTTGTGGAGATAGATTCTCCTAACTTCTTACAGTCCTATCAGTGAACCAACATTCTGTCCATTGGTGATGTATGGGTTTATGCCCAATTTTCTTAGTTTAATTGCAGGAAAGTTATTGTCACAAATATTTAAGTTTACAATAGAAAAGTTCAAAATTTGGTTACAAACTAGTAAAGAAGGAACAGATATAGAAAATAGTAGTAGCTCACCAGTTTACACTTACTTCTGATTAATAAAATACATTTCCTTTTTCCCAGTTTTTATATTATTGTCTCTGCGGAGTTGGCACTTTAATAGAAATGGCAGATAAAAACCCCTAAGCACTGGCAATGATTTAAAATGCAAGTCTATGGTGCATGTTGCAAACATAGCACTGAGGTGTGTAGTATTTTACAGGAATATGCATATTAGACTCAGACACTCAGCTAAGCAAAATGCATCTGTTCAGAAAACGATTCTATTTACAGTTGACTGACAGAACGTTTCAGATTCTTAACTACATGACTTCACTGTGTCCATTGAGAAAGGTAGTTCATTTCATGAGTAGCTCATAAATCCTTATATCTGCACATTACTTTCTGACCCAGTACTAGGAAGCAGCTGTCTCATGCTCATGGTATTTACCAATCAGAAGTCACCAGTGCATTTCAGCAGATTGTTGCAAGTTTCTACAGCTCAACAACTGCAAAATGGGTGCTTAGTCACCGGATCTCTCATTAGGAAAATCACAGCCTAGATTCAAGGTTATCAGATAACTTTTAATGTAATTTAACCTTTAAAAAAAAACAGCTATTTTTCAGGAAGTGCTGGGCACACAGCACTGCATATCTACCAACCTTACCGAATTCCTCATTTTTTAACGGTTTTGAAGGCAAAATATTGGGGTGCCACTAATTCCCACATGGCCCCTTTAATTCCTGATTTTTTTTTACCTTTTTTTGATATGTACCTCTGCAATTTATGGCTGATCGCTGATGTCACCACACATCGCCAGGGTACAGGGGTGTGCGTGATGATATCACCTTTGTGAAACAGTACTGACTGCCTGACTCTGATTCGCAGGACTGGCGGGAGATTTCAAAAAGTAAAAAAAAACTTTAGTTGCTAACAGCTGCCAACTTATGGGCAGCTTGTGGGGATTGTGGAAGTCTTACTTTAACTGTGTGGACACAGTTTTACACAATGTAGGATTGCTTGTTAACAACTTTCTGTGGCTGGCACTGGCTCTTATCATGGCGTGGCCCTGCAGAATTACGGCTGCATTTGTTGATGGAGGAAAAGCGGTTGGGCAACATGACTCTTAGTCCTCAAGTCTTGACCAAGATGAAGGTAAGCAGAGTGTGAAAAGATTAAGGAAACATGGTATTGGTTAGCTTAGGCAAAAGGCAAGTCGCTACAAGGTCTACTTGGACCTGTGTGTGAGTGTAATGTTTCCGAATATCAACAGATGCATTGCTTATCTGTACAGTCACATCAAGTCAACTGTTCAAATTTTCACAGAATGCTGATTTTTACCTCACTACTGGTTGCAGGCAGGCATTGCCATTACTTTTAATTTACTGTGTGTGTGTGTGTGTGTGTGTGTGTGTGTGTGTGTGTGTGTGTGTGTGTGTGTGTGTGTGTGTGTGTCTGTCATGCCTCAGTTTTGTATTACTGGTGACTAGTGTTACCCAGACACTAGTCCTGTAGCTCAAGTACAGGTAGCAAGAGCCTAAATTTTCTACCCATACCACTGTCACTTATGATTCAAGGAGTTAACCATAGTTCTCAACTGTCCAAAGTTTTACAGAATGTTTGGCTCATATATTTGGTCTGTTCCTCTTAAAATTTGTGGTTTTATGGCAAATCACTGAGAACTGAATTCACTAAATAATGATAGCCATTTAAGTTTTAGTCTTCCTATCTTTGAGGAAATACATGGTAACACAAAACATTTCATTCTAGCAACTTCTCTAAAATTATACAAGTAATGATTAAAATATGTCCCTGGTTTTGGGCCTCTGACCCCCTCCCCCAATAAATTTTGGCTTTTTCCAGATTTCTTGTGCTGCATAGTTCTTCAGGGGGAAAGAAGTTTAGTGCTGCTTATGCCAAGTCTGGTTGTGTTTGTTGTTAGTAGCACAACATATTGAATACTTGCTTTTGATGCAGAAGGCTGTGGGTTCTACTCCCACAGTATGTGGATGGATTACTGTACTGTGTTGTACTTTTAAAGGGTGTGGTTGCTGCAATCCTGAGAATGTCTTCTTTGGCAGAGATGCCTAGAAACTATGAACCTGTTATCACTTTGCAATCCATTCCCTATTGCAATATTACTAGCTTATCATTTTTTTATGTAGCATAGGCAATTTATTCCTCAAGGACAACAGGTGCTTTATTTGTAGAGGAAACAAAGAAATAGTACGTTGTTTGCTACCAGTGACCTCTTCATTAGTTACAGATCTTACATATCTCTTTAATGTGGGATTATTTAGATGATTTTACTTCTGCAGAAAGTGTGCATATATACTGATACTGGTGGATTATAGAAGTCTGAGTAGACTTTTGTGATGGAAATGTTCTGCATTGGGCAGTTTTGTCATTATTGGTTCATGCGTTTTGTTTCATTGCTTACTGGAAAAAATGTTTAAAACAAATTTAAAACATGCTCTAATAAGTGTGCTGTATTATACAAGGAAGTTTGAGTAGACTTTTATAATGGAAATGTTCTGAATTGGGCAGTTTTGTCATTATTGGTTCATGCATTTTCTTTCATTGCTTACTGGAAAAATGTTCAAAACAAATTTAAAATGCGCTCTAACAAGTGTGCTGTATTATACAAGTCTGAGTTGACCTTTATGTTGGAAATGTTCTGAATTGGGCAGTTTTGTCATTATTGGTTCATGCATTTTGTTTCATTGCTTACTGGAAAAATGTTCAAAACAATAAATTTAAAACACACTCTAACAAGTGTGTTGTATTATACAAGGAATGTAGTTTAATACAATCAGGAATGTACATCAAAGAACACAAGTATGTTTCGTGTGCAAGGGGACTATGATTTGAAAACAGTCCAAAGGTCATCGTTAACTGTCACTGGCCAGATGCATTTTCTTTGAATGTGGGTTTCAGTGCTGTTTCAAAGAATTTGAGTTTCAAGGGCAGAGAAGTTTTAATGCTAAGTCTATTTTCATTGTGAGGCTGTATTGCTTTGTTTAGCACATGTCTATTAGTGTTTGTGCTATAAAATGTAAAATAAATGTTTTAAATGAAATCCAAGCAATCATAGAAGTAAAGTCGTACACACATTACAGTGTTTATGGCAAATGGGGTGAAATAGCTAAGTAATGAGACATTGGAATGGCTGTAGGGGGGAGAGCTGTGTATGGGGGGGCCCATTCAACCATGATCAGAATGACTTTTGTAGGTCCTAGCAAACTACAATATTCTTTTGCTAAGATTAGAATATTGCCTATCATTAAATGCTCTACTTTTAAGACAAAACCCATGTACTGCAAGTCACCGAAAACAAAATCCTAAGGTTCATCATCTTCTCCCTTCTCAGTGAACATCATTGCTGCACATTTAAAAAAAATGGTTACCATTTACTACAGGGTCTGGGATGGGGTACATATTTTGGTCGTCTGTTCTTCAGTTTGCATTTGAAAGTTGGTATCCCACAGTTCCGTTGGAGCGGGTGGGGTTGCATAATTATGTATGCAAATGTCATGTTAATCAGTGTACAGATTTGTACCTATTTTTCATGGGCCTTTGTCCAGATTTTTGATGTTTCCAGGTTGAGAGGTATGTGCAGCAGAGAATATATACCAGTGTATTTCAACACTATTGTTTATAAAGAGGTGTGCTGTAGGGTCCTACTTAAATTTTTATTTTATCTTTCTTGATCCCAAGGTAAGTGAATTGATCCAAATACCTGTGCTTGGAGGTAAGAAATTGTAACAAATGTTGTGCAATTACAACAGGTACTTACATACATTAGAAGTATTTAATAGTTTAAGTTGCATGATTTTTCAGAACTGAAAGATTGATAGAGATTTATGTCTTTGAACAACTAATAAAAATAGCAAGTCAGAAATTCTAATGTGATTCATATGAGAATATTAGATACTTCAGAACAGTAGGTACCTTTATATTGGGAAATGCAGGATATGAATTATTTGCTGGAGGAACAAAAGAGTGAGTCTAAAGAGTGTGATGGAAAGCTGATTGTCTGGGATAAAAAGAAATATGTGCAAGAGTAATGGTAATAACTTATAAAAAGGAGATAAAGTGTGGTACTTTAAGCATCAATATATGAAGAGCAAATTCTAAGAATATGTAAATAGCTTTGGAGTAAATTAGGCATAATGTATTAAGCAAAATCAAATCTTCTACACACAAAAAAGTTTATGGATCAAAGAATATATAGTTAACTGGTAAAAGAAGAAAACCTGGTAGAATTGTTTGTCTGTAGGAGTAGAATTCCAGAGTATGTACTGGCAATTTCTGATAAAGTTTATTTAGTGGTGGCAAGTATAAAAGAGAGTTATTTCATGTGTGTGTGATTCTGAATTTTTGAACTTAGTGGGTAGCAAAAGATATTTGTTATTAATTTATTAGCAAGTGGTAGGGACTACTTATTGCTTACGATTAGCAATGAAACAGTAAAGCTGTGTACTGTATTATAAGTACGCAGTTGGCATTCTTTAGGGATGGGTGATGATGTCTGTGATCTGCTAATTTGACAAACCTACAAAGCTTTTAGGAGTCCATATTCTAGTTAAGAAAGCAGTATATATTTTTATATTTTTCTGAGATTTAGGGACTTCCAAGATGGCTGCACACTGATCAACAACTTAATTTTAGCTCTCCCAGCATAAAAAGTACCTGAGAGAGAAGTGCTAGTAATTCTGTCAGTTTTAGTAAAATTCTATTACTTGCTACTAATCAGTAAATAATGACAGACATTTGAATATTAGACTGTATATTCTTGCTGTTATTTTATCAACTTTCTAAGTTTGTAACAGCAATATTTAAAAGATGTACCTATTTTTTTACCTTTGTCCCCCCATTATTTTAGACTTTGTCCAGATTTCTTGCTCTGAGAGGTTGAGAGGTATGGGTGCATGTAACACAGAAGCTGGAAGTAGACATTTAAAAAAGCTGTCATATATAATAAGTGGGAAAGATGGCTACACTACCCATATTATTTTGGAATGTGAATGGCCTCACAGGTATAGATGAAAAGGTAAAAGTACTGAATTATATTAAGAAATGCAGCATGCAAATAACAATGCTACAGAAGACGCCTTTGGAAAGAGGTGAGCATGTGAATTTGATAAAGAAAGGATTTCAGGATGGATATTCAGCTGAATATCAGGGACAAAGGATAAGAAGTATACTTATATTAATCTTTAGAGTATCTCCAATAGTGATAGAAGAGGGGGAAAAAAGATAAAAATGATAGATTTGTGGTAGTGAGGATTTATTGGCAAAGGATGAAGATTATGCTGGCATGCATTTATATTCCACCTAAAACTGCTATTATGGAGCTTAAGAAACCTTTTGGAGAAATAATCAGCTTTCAGCAAGTGAATATTACTTATAGGTGGGGACTGGAATTTGATTTGCAACAGTGAGGATGTATCTGGGACACACAGATGGGATTTATATTTATAACAAAAGAGTTGATTTCTGTAGAAATTTATGAAAATATTTGGTGTGGAAAATGTGAATTCAGTAGTAGGAAACATACATAATTTACGTATTATTCCGCATGGTACAATAACCAGACTAGACAGAAATTATATTTCACAGCAGCATGTGCATTTACTTGAAAGCGTTACACATCCAATAACTGTTTCAGATCATGCATCAAAAACAACTAAGATAAAAATGCAGGGTATTGAAGAAAAACTGAGATACTGGCACTTCTCCACCTACCTGTTAAACAGAGATGTATTTAAGGATTGGGCAATGAAAATTATTTGAGAAATTTTGGAGAAGATAGAAATTTCTTTAGAAGTAATAGCTAGTGAGTGGGATAAAATGAAACTGGAATTTAAAACTAGGGTAGAAGTAACATGAGTTATTTAGAAGGGCTGACAAAGATTAAATTGCTGCAGAGTAAGGGAATCTCAGAGAATAAGAACAGGTGCAACTGCAGTGTGCTAAAGAGGAAATAAGGGAGTGCTTGGATAATATGCAACAGTTTAGAAAGATTGCTGTTATGCAACTGTTTTTTTTTTAATAACTCCAGAGTACAAAACCTTTTAGGGCAACAACTTAGGCAACAGAAATTAGAATGGATTGCTGCCAAATTTATGGAGCCTGAAACAAGAAAAATAGCAGAGATCCTGACGAGGTAATAGAGATATTTCAGAAATTTTATGAAAATTTGTATAAAGCAGAAAAACGTAAAAATCAAGAAAGAGCACTAATGGAAACATTTATGAAAGACTTAAGTATGCCAAAGTTAGAAGTAGATGAGGCTCAACAATTAACAGGTAGGAGGAGATGAGAGAATCACAGTGACATGTAATCAATCTGCAAGAAAGTCTACAGGAATAGATGCTATTCCTGTGAAATTGTGGAGGCTAGGAGGAAGAAAGTGATGAAGATCTGAAATATTTTGTTTAATTAGTATTTAAAAAGGAGGGGAAGCAGCAACATCCTGGAAGAAAATTGTGGTTGTGCTTATACGTAAATATGGTAAAAGCCCATTTGACCCAGTTCATATAACCCCATTTTAGTTTTAAACCGTGGCAATACAGTGTTTGTCTATATTGCTAAATGAATGGTAAAAGTGTTGCTAAAATTGCTAGATCAGTGTGGTTTTGTGGAGGGGAAGCAAGCATTTGACAACATTAATAGAGCAGTGATGATCTAGAGGGAAGCAGAATGTAACAAAATGCCACTGCTGTTGGTGCGTCTTAATGCAGAGAAGGCATTCAACAAAGTAAAGTGGGATTTTATGAGTAGGGCAATGGAAGCATTTGCATTCCCTGATAGCAAAATAAGGTTAATTAGGAGTACATATGAGGGATTGTAGGCAAAAATTAAACTGGGAGGGTTCCTCTCTGACAAGTTTTGTCTGGATAGGGGAACTAGGCTGGGATGTCCTCTTTCCGCTTTGTTGTATGTGCTATATTTAGAACCACTCAAAGAAAATAAGGTACTCAGAAATTCAAGGATGTAATTGGTATGGTAATTAAGAAAAGTTGGCTTTATTTGCAGACAGTATTATTTTGTACCTGATAAAAGCAGAAAATGATATTTTAGTGTTGTGGAACATTCTGAGACAGTTTCAAGTAGTTTCAGGATATAAAATTTATGAAGATAAAGCAAAGTGTGTAGCTGTAAACAGAGCACCTACACATGAATTGGTTCAGCAATACCTATATTTATGGAGACACAATAAAATGAAGTATTTAGGAGTATGGATTAAAAAACATTATGTTATGGCAGCTAAGGATATGTAGGTAGAGACTAAATAAAAGGTAATACAAAAACTGAGAACCTGTAAGTTCTTGTTTATGGATATGGTTAGCAAGACACAAGCAGCAAAAATGCTTTTAGTCCCTTTAGTTTTATATAGAGGTCAGGCATATTGTTATCAAGCAGAGGAGAAGTTGTGAACAGTAATTTATAAAGAGCTGAAGGATTTTATCTTGGAGGGGAAGAGGGCAAGAGTCAAGTGGGATAAATTGTTCCTTCCAACAGAACAAGGTGGTTTAGGATTGCCTGATTTGAGGAGATATTTTAGAGCTACATGGTTAAGGCTCATGTACAAACACAAGCAGTAAGCTATAATTCAGAGTGGAAATGGATGATGATGATGGAGTGGTGATGATGGAGAATTCAAAAGAAAGACTTGGATTTTGGATGCAGATCCTTAAAGAGAATAACAACAGCCATACATAAGAGAAGAGATGCTTGATTTAATAGACATAGACAGATACATCGAGATCAATGAAAGAAATAGACTGCAGAAGGTTAATAAAACCTAAAAAGTCAGAAGTCTGATAAAACAAATGAACACAGTAATTAGGGCTGTTCACAGAGATACATGCAATATAACAGAAGTAAACAGGATACATTACTGTGCAGCTAAATTAATAACTGATAATGTTCTACTACAAGAATACAGGGTAGTGAGGGAAAGGAAGGGGGAAATCGAATACCGTCATGGAAATATCAAATAGAGAAAATTATAAAGCAGTTAAGACAAGAAGTGTTACTGTTAGAGGAATATAGAAAAGGGAACAAATCAACAAAAATACTCATAAAGATAGACGTGATAAAAGTAATGCATGGTATTAGAACAGACTGGGATCTATCATGCACATATGCAAATAGCAAACTAAAAATGTCTGCACAGGTGGAAAAACGTAGAGCTAGTCCACATTAATGCTGCCCCACTCTCACCCAAAGGAATTAGCTATTATCCCAGATGAGAAATTTAGTGCAAATTTTACTTCACCAATATTCGTAGCTCCTCCACAGGTTCCACAATCCCAACCACCCCTTTTAATTAATATGCAACAAGTTCTCTCATCCCTCTCAAAAACCAAGACTACTTCATCCGCGAGCTGCCTGATTATCAGTGTTGTCACGCTGCCAGCCCAGCCATCTGGAATTTTGTAAACAATTCTGTGTCATTTGTGAATATTGATATGATTTATACAGAACTGTACATTATGTACTGAGATTCAAAAATGAAACCACAGCATACCCTGCTAGAACATCGAAGATTAACTTGCTAAACTTCAAGAAAATAAGTTGAAATTAAGTTGTTTTACAGTTGTAAATAAAAGAGTATAAAGAAATACCCAAAACAGCCTAAGGTCGCTCAGTAAGTTAGGAGTGAAAATCAGTAAAAAAAACTAACCAAGCGTCCACCACAGCTGATATCATGCAGACTTTATTACAAACGAACAGGATAAGCGCTTTCACACAGTATTGTGCTTTATCAGGTCCATTAACACAAGTAATTTAAAACCATTTCTGTAATAAAACCAAGAACAAACAACCAATTAAAAACACTGAATAATTATTGGTGTGACCTACGCTTATTAAGTAATGGTTTTAAAGGTATAACAGCATTAATCGCTGGAGACTTGTGTGCCTGCATTCTAACAATCCATTTAGTCTCTGCCAACTCCAATCTATTATTAAAATAACCACCTCTCAAGTCTGTGGGTACTAATGGTAGTTGGGTCATTTAGTTACGTTTCTTGGAAAACTTGTAAGACAGCAGGAGTTATCCTAAAACAAAGTTTAGATGTCAGCAGTTAACAGACGTATTAAATACGCCAGATTTGGAAGGTCACTGAAGAAACCAGCCAAATACACGTGCATTTTGAAATCTGATCATGATATCCAAGACTGAAAAGTTGCACTTATTGAAATTTATATTGAATTGTAATAAAAAAAAATCAAATGCTGATGAATAAAACCTATGGTGTGATTGATGCCTTACAGAATGCATGTAAAAAGGTATATTTATAACCAGATAAAAAGGAGATGTAGCTTATGGGGTATATCTTTAAATATATTAATGTTTAGCTACAGGAAGTCATGCTATTGGTACTTCTTTCTTGAAGCAATCAGAGTAAATGCTTCAGGATGCTGGTAATATAGCCATTCTCTCCCTGTTGCATATTGAGCATCCTAATTAATGTCCAAATGTTAAAATGGCAGTGCATGCATTTACAGGGGATCCACTGTTAAATAAAAAACGGTAAATGTCACAGTGGTAAACAATGACACGTTATCTTGACAGAGTACAAGATTGATTTTAGCAAAGATGCAAAAATTAAAAAAAAAAAAACATTTTTGCTGTATGGCAAACACCTCCTCATCTCTAAATATCCTAACTCTGAGACCTCACAACATTGGATATAAGGAGAGGTTTCCTTACCTCCACAGTTCCACCATCCACCATCTCACTAATTACACTGCATTCTTTTCAGCTAAACACAGGAGTCAATTAAAAAGATTGCATACTTCCACTGTGGGACTGACAGCCTATCTGATGTATACATGGCAGTAGAGTTTCAGTTGCTTCATCCTATTAACTGCTTTAATCCATCATTAATTGTTGTACTATAGATAATGAGCTTCACATTGTTATCTGTAGGTTAAGTAACTGCATTTCATTATTTTATTTTACTATTGATTTCCCCAATGTTTTAGTTAAGGAATGCCATGTTAATTGTAGAGTGTAAGTGAGCTACGTTTCTCCAGCAATTGTGCATTTCAGTGCATGTCACCCTGTTTTAGTTGACTACGGTGCATGTTGCACAAGGTATAGACGTCTGGCATAGGAGTTTACCAAGCATCTTCACCAAGCATCGTAATGCATGTTTCAAGTTCTGAAAGTATTTATACATTGCGGTCTCGTGAAGTAGTGTATCCCCTTTTGTTAGTTGGAGGGTCTTTTTATTTTATTTCAATTGCATGCTTTTTGCTGTTTTGCAGGTGGGAACTTGAGAGCACGAGCGTGTTTTACAGGTGTCATGCTTATGTTTTTTTTTTTTGAGTGATGACACGTGGTTATCACTGGGATGTACCACAGTGATACTTCATGCCTGTAGGGTTATAGGAAGTTCATTAGTTCTTGTAAAGACTAAACTGTACTTTTCTGTGAATGGCAAAATTAGTTTCAGTTAGGAGACACATATTATGGCAAAGGAGTACTTATGTATGGTTACAACTTTTTAGCAGTTACCTTAAGCACCTCACAGAGGTAAATAGTTAAGTCTTACTTGCTTTTGACATATTTTAAGAGTAATGTGGGCTATACAGATGAAGTGTGAATTTCCCATGTTACATTACAGCCAGAGTTTATAGCAGTGTAACAACTCAAGCGCTTGTATTTTGCAATTGTGTATTTGATGAGTGATAGATAAAGCATGATGCTATTGACCTGTGTGCACTTGAAATTCAGATACTTTTCCGTTAATGCAAATGCAGGCCCAGAAAGCCGTTGCCTCATTAACTGAAAAGTACTTATATTTTACTAAAACAAAGTCATCAGATTTGTTTTCCTGCTGCATAATCTAAATGAAGACGAAGTAATTTAATCATATTATATTTCGAACAGTATAATATATAAATTGTTACAGGACATAGGTTATTAAGTGAAATTAATTTAGAAAAAGTAATACATTAAGGAATGGGAAATAAGAAAATTGGTGTTTATAAATTTAGCAACAAAGCATTTAGAACATTTAACACGGTGCCTTCCTTGGCTGTTACTTGCTGCATCTTAAAGATCTTAACACAGATACACATACTCAGATGTTTAGCTTACAATGCAGTCACGTTTAAGTGTCACGTTTTTACTACATAAATGTTTTGAGGAATATAATTGTATAGAATAGCACATGCAAAGAAGCAATCACATGCCATTGAAGTGTTAACATCTCCTAGCAAAGTGAAGGAATGCCACAGCGACATATGCTGCTACTGAATTGGTCTACTTCTTGGAATGTATTATTTGGTGTCCTTAAATATTGTGATTTTAACCTCTGAATACACATACTTGTACAAGAAGAGTACGTAAAAAAAAGGAAGGGAGTGATAAGAAAGTGGCAGTGCTCAGTTTAAACATTCAGTGGATTGAAGCACTCTATTATGTACCTTCCTTTTACTTTTTTTGTAGTACTAATATCCTTACGTGTTGTAGGTATAGAATTCCATCTCACTTCTCCGGACTTGCTGAGCCTTATGTTATTCAGACACATTTAATACCATGAACAAACAACAACAAAGTGCCATATCCCTGAGGGAGAACTGTTACTTGACTAGACTAGTCCTGCATTGCCAAGAGGCACCACTAACATGCAAGAAAACTAAAACTTCATTGTGGAGGCTACATCACTTTATTAGCAAGAGAATAACTTCGCTGTGCTGCATTACAGACAGTAAAAAAAAAAAACAATTTGCATTGTGTTTGACAAGCCATACCAACTGTAAGATTTATTAGACTGCCTTTGATGAGAAGTGAGATGTTTAGCTGAGAGTTGTCAAGGTATTAAAAGGGAATGGAACATGCAATGGATGACAAATAAGGAATTCATATCAGCATTGTAAAGATCTTAATGTCTCACTTAAAATTAAACATGCCATTTGGAGTTATACTTAAACCCAACACAATGAATTTAAATCCACTTTTCTGTCTTTAATAAAAAGTGGGATGGGAGATATGGGAAAATAAAAAGCGTGTATACTTTGCAGTTGGACAACTTCCTTGAATATATAGCTTTGTGCTGGTTTAATATAATGTACGTAAACCCTTTGAAAGTGTTTTAAGACCAGAAAAAGGAATGATGTGCATAAAACAATCAAGGACTTTTGTTGGAACCAGATGTTACTTATGCTCCTGACACGTTCCAGTTGATACATAAGAAGAAACGTATCATAGACAATGTGCTAATTAACTGATTTTTTTTATATCTAGTGATCTTTAACCAATTGTCATAATTACCTTTTTTATTTAGATGTCTGGCAATTCTTTGGCTCTGTCTTTTAATTACCACAGTTTTATAGAGAGGCAGAAGTATAGCGTCAACCGTGTTGTTTATTCTGTGGCCGTAGTGAGATTGATATAGATTGTTGTTGGTATAGCATTTATGGCTTAACATTTTGCAGCCTAATAGATTTTTACCAAAGGATAGCACTCTTTTTTTTTTTTTTTTTAATAGTAAATGAGTACGCTTTACATTTTATAGCCTTTATCAACTAGCTTATGCAGCTTGGTAGGCAAGTTGTTTACCATGATAACATTTATTGCCCTTGATTCTGAGATGACAGTGACTTTTTATTAAAGGTTAGTGTGCTTTCTCAACACCAGAAGGAAAGCTTCAGGAAATGTTTTAATTTGTTGCAGGTACGAAAGCACGAAGTATAGCATATTGAGAAAGCAGGGTCCTCTGATGAGTGATATATTCCTATTATTTAAGTATAGCATATTGAGAAAGCAGGGTCCTCTGATGAGTGATATATTCCTATTATTTAAGTATAGCATATTGAGAAAGCAGGGTCCTCTGATGAGTGATATATTCCTATTATTTAAGTATAGCATATTGAGAAAGCAGGGTCCTCTGATGAGTGATATATTCCTATTATTTAAGTATAGCATATTGAGAAAGCAGGGTCCTCTGATGAGCGATATATTCCAATTATTTAAGTATAGCTTATTGAGAAAGCAGGGTCCACTGATGAGTGATATAGTCCTATTATTTAAGTATAGCTTATTGAAAAAGTGGGGTCCTCCGATGAGTGATATATTCCTATTATTTAAGTATAGCATATTGAGAAAGCGGGGTCCTCTGATGAGTGATATATTCCTATTATTTAAGTATAGCATATTGAGAAAGCAGGGTCCTCTGATGAGCGATATATTCCTATTATTTAAGTATAGCATATTGAGAAAGCGGGGTCCTCTGATGAGCGATATATTCCTATTATTTAAGTATAGCATATTGAGAAAGCAGGGTCCTCTGATGAGTGATATATTCCTATTATTTAAGTATAGCATATTGAGAAAGCAGGGTCCTCTGATGAGTGATATATTCCTATTATTTAAGTATAGCATATTGAGAAAGCAGGGTCCTCTGATGAGTGATATATTCCTATTATTTAAGTATAGCATATTGAGAAAGCGGGGTCCTATGATGAGCGATATATTCCTATTATTTAAGTATAGCATATTGAGAAAGCAGGGTCCTCTGATGAGTGATATATTCCTATTATTTAAGTATAGCATATTGAGAAAGCAGGGTCCTCTGATGAGTGATATATTCTTATTATTTAAGTATAGCATATAGAGAAAGCAGGGTCCTCTGATGAGTGATATATTCCTATTATTTAAGTATAGCATATAGAGAAAGCAGGGTCCTCTGATGAGTGATATATTCCTATTATTTAAGTATAGCATATTGAGAAAGCAGGGTCCTCTGATGAGTGATATATTCCTATTATTTAAGTATAGCATATTGAGAAAGCAGGGTCCTCTGATGAGTGATATATTCCTATTATTTAAGTATAGCATATTGAGAAAGCGGGGTCCTCTGATGAGTGATATATCCCTTTTATTTAAGTATAGCATATTGAGAAAATGGGGTCCTCTGATGAGTGATATATTCCTATTATTTAAGTATAGCATATAGAGAAAGCAGGGTCCTCTGATGAGTGATATATTCCTATTATTTAAGTATAGCATATTGAGAAAGCGGGGTCCTCTGATGAGTGATATATTCCTATTATTTAAGTATAGCATATTGAGAAAGCAGGGTCCTCTGATGAGGGATATATGCTTAATATTTAAGTATAGCATATTGAGAAAGCAGGGTCCACTGATGAGCGATATATTCCTATTATTTAAGTATAGCATATTGAGAAAGTGGGGTCCTCTGATGAGTGATATATTCCTATTATTTAAGTATAGCATATTGAGAAAGCGGGGTCCTCTGATGAGCAATATATTCTTATTATTTAAGTATAGCATATTGAGAAAGCAGGGTCCTCTGATGAGTGATATGTTCTTATTATTTAAGTATAGCATATTGAGAAAGCAGGGTCCTTTGATGAATTATATATTTCTATTATTTAAGTATAGCATATTGAGAAAGTGGGGTCCTCTGATGAGCAATATATTCCTATTATTTAAGTATAGCATATTGAGAAAGTGGGGTCCTCTGATGAGTGATATATTCCTATTATTTAAGTATAGCATATTGAGAAAGCGGGGTCCTCTGATGAGTGATATATTCCTATTATTTAAGTATAGCATATTGAGAAAGCGGGGTCCTCTGATGAGTGATATATTCCTATTATTTAAGTATAGCATATTGAGAAAGCAGGGTCCTCTGATGAGCGATATATGCTTAATATTTAAGTATAGCATATTGAGAAAGCAGGGTCCTCTGATGAGCGATATATTCCTATTATTTAAGTATAGCATATTGAGAAAGTGGGGTCCTCTGATGAGTGATATATTCCTATTATTTAAGTATAGCATATTGAGAAAGTGGGGTCCTCTGATGAGCAATATATTCTTATTATTTAAGTATAGCATATTGAGAAAGCAGGGTCCTCTGATGAGTGATGTGTTCTTATTATTTAAGTATAGCATATTGAGAAAGCAGGGTCCTTTGATGAATTATATATTTCTATTATTTAACTATAGCATATTGAGAAAGTGGGGTCCTCTGATGAGCGATATATTCTTATTTAAGTATAGCATATTGAAAAAGCAGGGTCCTCTGATGAGTGATATATTCCTATTATTTAAGTATAGCATATTGAGAAAGCAGGGTCCTCTGATGAGCGATATATTCCTATTATTTAAGTATAGCATATTGAGAAAGCAGGGTCCTCTGATGAGCGATATATTCCTATTATTTAAGTATAGCATATTGAGAAAGCAGGGTCCTCTGATATGTGATATATTCCTATTATTTAAGTATAGTTTATTGAGAAAGTGGGGTCCTCTGATGAGTGATATATTCCTATTATTTAAGTATAGCATATTGAGGAAGCAGGGTCCTCTGATAAGTGATATATTCCTATTATTTAAGTATAGCATATTGAGAAAGCAGGGCCCTCTGATGAGCGATATATTCCTATTATTTAAGTATAGAATATTGAGAAAGCAGGGTCCTGTGATGAGTGATATATTCTTATTATTTAAGTATAACATACTGAGAAAGCAGGGTCCTCTGATGAGTGATATATTCCTATTATTTAAGTATAGCATATTGAGAAAGCAGGGTCCTCTGATGAGTGATATATTCCTATTATTTAAGTATAGCATATTGAGAAAGCAGGGTCCTCTGATGAGCGATATATTCCTATTATTTAAGTATAGCATATTGAGAAAGTGGGGTCCTCTGATGAGTGATATATTCCTATTATTTTCCTGCACGTTTCCCATTGCTCCCCAATACCTTCCTGTTAATTTTGACTGTTTATTACACTTTTATTGTAGGGCCGCTTCTTGTTTTCTTAAATCCATGCCTCTGACAGGTGTCTCAGTGCCTTTTATTTTTGCTTGTTTTTGTAATGTAACAGTGGTAAATTTTAATTTTGATTTATAGTTGTAAATTATTTCATTTTGATTTAAGAAGCAATTTCCTGAATTTCTTGAGTAATTGATTATAATAGATTTTTTTGTGAAATTCATGTTATATAGATTTCCTCGTTTAGTCGTGGTCTGCAGTGGAATTCTGACTAGAAAGACCCACCAAAACTGAAAATCATTTTTTGCAAAATATATTAAATTCATATAAAGAAATTCCTGTAAAGCATAGTGAAAAATTTTACTTATAGACATGAAATAATCACAGATTGTAATTTCCATTTGCAAAAAAACATGAAAAAAATGATGAAAAATCTATTTTTGATGAAGATGAATTGAGGAGATCAGTTAGTATCACATCAGTCCATCAGTGGTATATCAGAAGGCAGCAGTCAGTGCAGTATTTAAAAAAAACTGCAAATTGCAGTGCTGCAGTTAATAAAGCAATTTTTTTAACATGCAAATTAACATACATTATTTAGTACTGGATATGTTATTCCTAACTAAATAAAACTGCATCGATTATTTCCCTAAATTAAGTGCCATGTAATTAATCTGAGCTCAGTGATACCCAAGAGCCATGTTATCATTAATAACGAGCAGTTTAATTTCTCATGTGACTTGCCAGACTTGTAATATTGGTTAAGACTGGTAGTCCATTATTATCCCTTGATCATTCCTAGATAAATAAAACAGCAAGCTGACATACAGTTAATTATCAGTTATGATGTGGATGATTGTGTTCAGCTATGAGAACATTAATAATGCCCATTATAGTAACATTTGAAGATTAAGAATAATGGTGGCTGTTCTGTAAAACACCTAACGGATGACCTACTGTTTCATGTGGGGAAGTAAATTTACCTTCTCAGATTTCATTGGTAGTGTTAAAACTGCGAACTCGGATGGACATAATTTGATTCCATTACTGATTTTACTGTCACTGCAGTGTAGTATTAACCATACAATACATGGACTATATTATTTCCCTAAAGCCTGAGTCTTCTGGATTGTACCACATCCATTAAAACATGGAAGCTGTTCTGACATTCTTTGCAAATCATTAGTTTTTATAAGGTGAATAATTACTGTGAGGAATTTAAAATGATGGGTGTAGAAATTGCTTGTTTTCATAATTGCATTCATCACTGTGGAGATACCTGTACTATACATGCACTTCCAGTTTGACTAAGAGAACCACCTACACCACCCCCTCTCAAAATATATTCCCCAACTTTACTGTTGTTATTGGTGTCACCATCAACCTTCTTTTGCCCATTTTATACATGGAGTTGGGGTATCTCGTCAGCAGTGAGCATTAGTGTTACACCATCAGGTGGCTAGATGTACAACCATAAAATGAGACCCTCTTAAATAAAATCCTATAGATTACTCTCCTAGAAATGATCTGTTACATCCATGGCTCCTCTCCTTTTGTAAAGACCATGTTATACTCCCTTTGACCATATTTTCAGCTCATCCCCTACACAAAATATTGTCCTCTATAGTATTAAACTGCAATAGTTAAACCTTTCCAAAGGGCAAAAAACCTTCACTTTAGGCTTCTGTCCAGTTTCATTTTCCCAGCCTTAGGAAAAACTCTAGAGAGACTACTCTACCTTCAACTGACTTGTTACATCCAGCAATACTGTCTTCTTTCCCAGCAGTAGCATGGTTTCTGAAATAGAGAATGTACTATGACTGTTATCTAGACTCATTCTGATGATATCGTCTTTAATACAGATAAATGAAATCTGACACATGCCCTACTTATTGATCTAATCAAAGCATTTGATCATGTATCCACAGCCCGCCCTTCAGTTCCCTCACAGTTATAATAAGGATTAGTGATAAAGCAACAGAATATTTTTTTTTCTGTTTGACAGAAACTTTCAAGCCAAGGAAAGACAAACCCTTTCAGAACAAGCCCCAGTAATAGTTGGGATTCCCTAATGGTCAAGACTCTCTCCTCTACTTTTCTCAATATTTATCAACAAATTTTTGTAGATCTTCGTTATCTTTTAACAGTGGCATAGATGGTTCAACTAGCTCCCTCTGCCAGTCCCATAAACTAGTGCCCCACCCCCTCAGCTCTTCAAGTGACAAGCAGAAACTTCCTCCAGACTAATACACTATACACAAACACCCCAGCTCTTTAAGTGAAGAGCTAAAAACAAATACATGTCCCCCCTTACCCTCCTGCCTCAGCTCTTCATTGGAAAGAAAAGTCCATTTAGCTTCCAGCACTGACAGACTAATCAAGTAGCCAGACAGATATACATCCCCTCCCACCTAACCCAGCTCTTCAGTGAAAGAGAAAACAAAAAAGGCATCAGTCAGGTGCCTGGGGCTCCTAAATTGTGTGAACCAGTCAGGTCCCTGCCCCTGCCCCTGCCCCTCCTTCCTCAGTTATAGTAAAAGGTCAGTAAATAAATAAACTAAAATAAAAACAAAGAAAAAAATTTTTTTTGTTTTAAACTGTAGCAAATTGCTTGCAACAAATGTAGCAGGCAGTTGCTACAGTTTATAACCCACATGGAGCACTACAGTGCTAGGCTTTTACTTTGTAAAAAAAATAAACATTTTTTTTTAAATTGTAACAGATTTCTTACTACAAATGTAGCAAGTGGTTGCTAAAGTTTAGACCACAAAGGGAGCACTACAGCTCTCAGGTTTGACAGCAAATGCAACACTGCCTTTTAAAAGCCAGTAAGGACTCAAGAGCAATTGGGATGATAGATTGGAACACTTGCTTTAAGTAGGTACCAGAGAATCGAAGAGCCAGGCTATCTTCTTTCCTGCCAGGATGGACGAATTGGTGCCCTGCCATAGCTACACTACTCTGTTCAAATAATCTTACATTCATGGGCTAAGTCTGAAAAAAAGTCTGTGAGGACTATTGCTGTAACCCAGTTAATAAATACAAATAAATAAATAAATGCTCACTACATAAAGAACTCATGTAATATATTTGTGATTATTGTAAGTATATGTAAAATCATTTGCTGTGTTGCATATGTACAGTGTCCCGTCCCATGCAGTATGTAAGGGAAAACTGAGTTGCTTGATTTTTCCTGTGGCCATTTCAGACAACAGTTGAAAGGCATCTGCTACAAGAACATGCACTATAACAAGTAATTGTAGCGACTCTGTAATTGATTTCTCATGTTCCTTTTTGTTTAGATTGTTCAACAATAACTTGACAGATGACTGCATGCACTGGTTTGCAAAGCTTCTAAAACAGAATCAGCATTTTTTGGCACTAAGGTAAGGAACTGGTTTGTGTCTGATTATTTTTAAGTTGACTTAATACTGTGTGTGGGAACTATCATGGGAACTATCGTTTTGTCTTTGTGCATGGAGATGTAGGATAAGAAGTCAAGCATCATTATTCTCAGCGTCATTTTTAACAAAATCCACTGTTGAAAACTGCATACAGAATTTATTTTATCACTGAGACAAAGTGCCCCCCCCATACGTAATCAGCTTTGCAGTCACTGCACCTTGGGAGGAAATAAAGTCTCCCTTTTGTAGTGACCTCCAATGTACAATATTTGATTTAAGTCAGTTGTGCATTTTCATATAGCAGATCACTGCACAACTTGTTGATTCCTGTGTGTGTGTGTGTGTGTGTGTGTGTGTGTGTGTGTGTGTGTGTGTGTGTGTGTGTGTGTGTGTGTGTGTGTGTGTGTGCATGTAGATTCTTTCTGTATACATTTTCCTACATTACCTGTTTACCGTCAGCCACCCCATGTATAACCCACTACACTGGCCTCACAGAGATTGATTGGTAGGTTCATGAGCTAACCTCAGGGTTGCATCATCCAGCTGAGAAGGACTTCTGGACTCTAGAAGTGCACAGTTTGATTTAACTTTTCCTAGTTGTCAGACGGGAGCTTAATCTGATTTCATCCTCCCCAGACCATGGCTGCTCACATCTAATAGTGGAAGCAATTTTCCCCAGGCCCAAAAACTACATAGTCTTCTACTCCCCAGCCCCCCTGATCAGAATCATTCACACTCAGTGCATAAAGGATTTTTGAAAGCCTTAACCCACTTCATTGTACGCTAAAGTCGGTGTTGCTCCCATATTGCTGCCCCAAAGATTCATGCATGCTTTCTTGTACAAGCCAGTAAGATCACTGTACATTTGCACAACTTGTTGGCAGATACAGCTTTGTCCCTCTGAATGCCTGGAGGAGCACTTGCTATCAGTAGCTACCAGCCAAACAATGAGCCAGGCTGTTGTTCTTCCTGCCAGGATAAGGGGAGTGGTGCCTGCTGCTACTCCCCCCTCCCTAGCAGGCTACTAAGTGAACCTTGGTCATCTGTATCCCTTTATTCCTCTCTGGAGCCAGCAAGGCTGTATGGTAGGTAAGCAGCTCCTTTAGAATCCACACTTAGAGTGTGATGGCAGAAGAACAGCATTTCCAAACTGATTCAATATTCCGATACTTAAAAGTCATTTTAAAAAGCACTCTTGCCCCCCCACACCCATTACTTTGATATACTAAATCTGAGATTGCTGTTTTTTGTGAAGAAAAGAAACATCCTAGTGACTTCACTGTCTTAATCTGTTAATGCTCTTCAAATCAGTCATATATTACTGTTCATGCATTACAGTGTTCATTAATGAACTACATTTAAATCTAGTGCACAGCCTGGGTGTATATATTGTTTATTAGAGAATGGGAACCTGTACTTCAGCACCCTGATTGGAGAATGAACATTTTCCAACAGGGTGTTAATCTACAGGTAATACCGACTGAAAAATAAGTCCACCTTTCCACGGCAGTATATTAAGCTGTCATGGAGCACAGACTGAAAGTAACCTAAACATCACCATTACTTTACATTAGCTAATCAGTGATTTCTGCTGTTTAATGAGTGTAAAATACAAAAAAAAAGAAAAAGAAAAGAAAAAAAAGTAGAAAAGTGTGTGCATGTGTTTATGTCTGTGTCTGAGTGTATGCATGCGTGAAAGTGAGAGTGAGATTGATCAAGCCATTATTTTACACTCACTCAATAGTGCTTTTGCTGTTTAGCGAGTGTAAAAGTAAAACAAGCATAAAAAGAGAGAAAAGTGTGTGTGTGTGTGTGTGTGTGTGTGTGTGTGTGTGTGTGTGTGTGTGTGTGTGTGTGTGTGTGTGTGTGTGTGTGTGTGTGGGGGCTGTATGTGTGTGTGTTTGTGGGGTGTGTGTGTGTGTGTGTGTGTTTTTATGTTTCTATCTACATGTGAGTGTATGCATGCTTGCATCCATGAAAGTGGAAGTGTGTGTGTGTGTGTGTGTGTGTGTGTGTGTGTGTGTGTGTGTGTGTGTGTGTGTGTGTGTGTTTATGTATGCATATGTGAGTGTATGCGTGCTTGCGTGCATGAAAGTGGAAGTGTGTGTGTGTGTGTGTGTGTGTGTGTGTGTGTGTGTGTGTGTGTGTGTGTGTGTGCATGTGTGTGTGTGTGTGTGTGTGTGGGGGGGGTGCAAGTGTGTGTGTGTGTTTATGTTTCTGTCTACATGTGAGTGTATGTGTGCTTGCATGCATGAAAGTGGAAGTGTGTGTGTGTGTGTGTGTGTGTGTGTGTGTGTGTGTGTGTGTGTGTGTGTGTGTGTGTGTGTGTGTGTGTGTGTGTGTGTGTGTAAGTGTGTGTGTGTGTGTGTGTGTGTGTGTGTGTGTGTGTGTGTGTGTGTGTGTGTGTGTGTGTGTGTGTGTGTGTGTGTGTGTGTATGTGTGTCTGTGTGTATGTGTGTGTGTTTGTGTGTTTATGTTCCTGTCTGCATGTGTGTATGCGTGCTTGCATGCATGAAAATGTGTGTGTTCATAGGTTCATAGGTAAGTGCTAGGCTATCTGCCCATGGGCATTTATAAGCCTAGCAACAGAGTGATGGCTTTTGCCTCCCCATTAGATTAGTAACCTGGGCCTCTGTCAGCAGGGCTTCTGAAGTGATCCCAGGGTAGGACTTATGATTACCCATCCACTCATCAAGATTTCTTTTGAAGAGCGTCAGAGAAGAGCTCTGTCAAATATGGATTGGGATTCTGTTCCAGAGTGAGGGGAGTTGCTGGGACAGGAATCTATCCCTCCAGCATGTCCTGTTTATTGTTGTACATAGGTTCAAGTCACTAGAACGAGTGGTTCTGAGGGATCTCGTTTTTTTGAGGTGAAGCATGTGCATTAGTTCATGGTTTGACGTGGCCCTATAGGTCAGACATAGGTCACCTCTGAGCAGACGGTAAGTGACTGAGAAAAGCTGGAGCTTTTTTAGTCGTGCTTCATAGGGTAATTGTTTAAGGCCCTTAATCCTCTTAGTGAGGTACTTCTGTGGTCTTTCTAGTTGTTGCAGTTGTCTAGTGAGGTACATCCCAAATGGGGCATTGTACTCTATTATGGGCCTAATGAGTGAGGAGGAAAGGAGCGCAATCACCTCCTTGGATCTGGATGAGAAACCCTTTGAGATCAGGTGTGCCACATAGAAGGATTTCCTGACCATTTTCGCTATGTGGTTATCAAAGGAGAGCATGCTATCTACTTGAGTACCCAGGTCCCTAATTACTTCTTCTGTACTTAGTGGATTCCCATCTATGTGGCAGTTTGTAGGTACTTTATTTTTCCCAAATGGGATTACTATGCATTTTTTGGCATTTAGCTTGAGGCCGTGACTTTGACACCAGGTGTTTGTCTCTGTGAGACCCTTTTGCAGGATGTCTGTGTCAGCTGGAGAGTCAATTATTGCACCCAATTTACAGTCATCTGCGAACTTGGTTAACCACAGTCCCTCCGCCTTTGCCTGTACTTCGGAGAAATATATACCGAACAGGAGAGGTCCCAGGACTGAGCCTTGTGGGACTCCGCATGTGACTGGTTTAGAGTCAGACATGGCGCCTGCCACTCTTACCGTGTGGGTTCTGTCTGAGAGACAATTGGCAACCCATCTCGTGACATGGGGGTTGATATTTAAGCTGGTGAGTTTGTCTATGATTCCTGAGTGTGGGATGGTGTTGAACGCCTTAGTGAGGTCCAGATATGCTGTGTGGACCACCATCCCCTCATCTATGGCCTTGGTGACTTTTTCGAAGAAGTCGACCAAGTTCAGGAGCAAGATCGGCCTTCAACAAAGCCGAACTGGGTGGGGTCCAGTGTTTGGAGGTTCCCAATGTCCCTGTTAATGAGCTCCATGATAATGCATTCCATGGCTTTGCAGACCAAGCTAGTCAAGCTTATAGGGTGATAGTCCCCAGGGTCAGTTGTGGCACCACCTTTGTGGAATGGTACGACTGTTGCTGTATGCCATTCTTTGGGTACATAGCCTGTAGAGAGGCTGAGTTTGAATAGTGATTTGAGATGGGGGGTTAGTTCATTTTGAAGCTCATGTAAGACACAACCTGGGATAACATCTGGTCCCACTGATGCTGTGTTTTTGGCCTTTGCAAGGGCCGTCTTTGCTTGTGTGTCTGAGATATCTGGAGTGCCCACATTCTTCTGGGATGGGTGCTAGCCCCTTTGGTGGAGAAGGGGGGGGGTGAAGTTTGCACTGAACTTGACAGCCAGGATGTTGGCAGTGTCGGTTGGTTCAGTGTATTTATGGCCATTATGCACTAGCTCGGAGCATATCTGAGAGTTTACCCCTAGACTCTTGACATAGTTAAAGAAGGCCTTGTGGTTATCCTTAGAGTCATTGGCTATTTTTTTTTCGAAGTTGGCCTTGTATGATTTAATGAGGGAGCGCAGTTTTTTACTGATGTTAATCAGAGATGCCTTCTTATTTTGGGATTTTGTTCTATCTTGCAGGAGTTTCCTCCTTCTGTTGTAAAGTTTATTTATGGCCGGGGTCCACCAGACTGGCTTCCTCTTTTTGAGGAGTTGGTCTTGGTTTTACTTGGGATGACTCGGTCCATGCATTCTTGAAGGTCTTCATAGAATGCACTTGTAAAGAATTCTGCCGATGGGTCATCATTTTCCATTTGATTGGGAGCTTTGAAACTTCCCACCTCGGTCTTGAGGAGTGTGAAGTTGACTTTAGAGAAGTTTTTTACCTTGATTTCCTTGACTGGGGGGGGGGGGATGTGGATGTCCAGTG
>NC_056742.1:419023558-419136877 GCF_019279795.1 Protopterus annectens
TCTGTCCATGAGCCAGTTGGCAACCCATCTTATGATGTAGGGGTTAATTCCTAGGTTAGTGAGTCTGCCATTGATCCATGAGTGGGGGATGGTGTCAAAGGCCTTGAGCAGATCGAGGTAGGCTGTATGGACTACCTTGCCTTCATAGTCTGCTCTGGTGACAGATTCGAAGAAGTCTGTCAGGTTGAGCAGACATGATCTGACCTTCACAAACCCAAACTGTAAGGGGTCCAGGGTTTGAAGGTTCCCTATATCCCTATTTATGAGGTCCACAACGATGCACTCCATGGCCTTACAGATCAGGCTCATCAGGCTGATGGGCGGCAGTTTCCTGAGTCAGTAGTCGCTCTCCCTTTGTGGAGTGGAATGACTGTAGCGGTGTGCCATTCAGTGGGAACAAAGCCTGAATTGAGGCTGTGGTTGAACAGGGCACTTAGGTGTGGTGCCAGTTCCCTTTGTAATTCATGTAGAACACAGCCAGGTATATTATCAGGTCACATGGAAGCTGTATTTTTGGCTTTGGATAGTGCGGCTTCTATCTGTGCAGCCATGATATTAGGGATTTGGCATTCCTCTGGTATTGGGATGGGCCCTTTAGGGGTAGGGGGATAAAGTTTGCACTAAACCTGTCGGCCAAGATATTGGCAATATCTGTTGGTTCAGAATAAGTGGTGCCATTGTGCAGTAGCTCAGAGCACCTCTGCGTATTGTTATGCAGATTCTTGACATAACTAAAGAATGCCTTGTGGTTATCTTTAGCATCCATTGCAATTTTGTTTTCATAACTAGCTTTGGAGGATTTGATGAGGGATCTCAGTTTTTTGCTGAGACTTACAAAGGAATTGTTCCAGTCTTGGGACTTTGCCCTTTTCTGTAACACTTTTTTCCTTCTGTTGTAGAGTTTATTAATGGCAGGGGACCATCAGTGACTTCCTTTTTTTGAAGGACAGGATCTTGGTTCTGTTTGGTATGGCCTGATCCATGCACTTGTGTAAATGCTCATACAGTGCCTTGGTGTATGATTCAGCGGCCATACATCCTTTCCCTGTTTGCATGGATGACGTGAAGTTTGACACTTTTGTCTTTAGAAGCTCAAAATTGGCTTTGGAGAAGTTTTTCACTATGGTTTCCTTCATGGGAATGAGGGTGGGATTTGGATATCGACTGTGATTAACTTGTGGTCAGATCTAACCAGGAAAGAGTTGATTACTGGCGTAGAGCAGTGGTCCCCCGTGTTTGTAATGGCCAGGTAGAGAATGTTTCTGCCTCTGGTAGGGGTGAGAATGAGTTGGTCCAGGGTGTTGGAATTAATGAATTCCACAAATCATTGGGCAAATGAGTTGGAACAGGAGTAATTTTCCCAGCTAATGGAGGGGTAGTCTCCCAGTATAAGGGTATTGGGTTGAACCTTAATGCTTTCCAGAATGTTCAGGAATGTGGAGTGGGAGTCTTGGGACATTGTGGGGGATCTATAGCAGGCTACAACCTGGATTGCAGTTTTATCCATTGTTAGTTGTACCTGTAGTATCTCTGATGCATTATGTTGGGCAACCAGTCTGGAGGTGTACCTTTGGGGCTTCAGTCCACCCCTCCTTTAGGCCTTCTGTCCAGGTTTAGGGGCCGAAAGGTGTGATATGCAATGTAGCCTGGTAGCACTGGGGTGCTATCTGGAGCCTTGAACCAGGTTTCTGTTATTGTATAGAGGTCGATGTTCTCCAGTTTAACACCCCCCAGGTTGCATTTGCTTGCAGTTGTTATGGTGGTAAATTTGTCTTCAGTGCATTGCTTAAAAAAGGCACTATAGAGGTGACAAGAGCCTTTACCAGTATCCGGAATCCCAGGGGTGACAGATGCAGGATCCCCTTTGAATGAAACCAAAAACTTAGCCAATTGTTGAAGTCAGTCATTTTCTGCTTGTACTGTGGTATCATTCTAGGCGATGGTAGTATGCTACTCAGGGCTAGGTTCATACGTACCTGGGCTACAAGATCTGTGAGCTCCTCCATGTCTCTTTTCATGTAGTCTAGGGAGGTATGTCTTAGGTCGTTCACACCAACATGGACAATGACCAAGTCAGATTTGCACTTGTTGTGGAGAGACCAGAGTGCGTGCATTATGTGGCAAATTCTGGCACCTGACAGGCAGCTGACCATAACTTTCTTCTTATTTAACCTAGTGAGTGGGACGTCAGTGTGCCTTACTATTGAGTCACCTATGACTAGTGTATTGGGTAGACTGTTTTGCCATAGGGGCTTGGGCTGAGTGGCACACTGTTTATGTGAGCTATGTGTCTTGGGGGTTGTGTTTGAGTGAGATGGTTGCTTGCATTTCTGCCTCGGATGTCTTTGTTGTTTGGGCTGATTTTTATTGAGAGCTTCCGCAAAAGTGGGTATGTGTTTTGTGTAACTGTGTGAGAGGTGTGGTGGTGTGTGATCTGGGGAACTATGTGTTCTATGAGGTGTGATGTATGTGTTAACCTTCTCCTCTTGACCGGCTAGCCCAGTCTTGGTTTGAGAGAGCGTGGCCTCTAGTTTGGGTATGTACGTGCATCTCTCATAAGTGGATGTGTTTGGAGGTAGGAGGAGAGGGTTGTCTGTGTACATGAGGCAATTGCTACATTGCCTCAGGATGCCCAGGTTCACCAGGTTAATAGGAGAAAACATAGGGAACTGACCTTTAGACATGCCTGGATAGGTGCTTAGTTGTTTAAGTACTGGAGCTGTTTTGCTTCCTTTTAAGTACTGATGCTGTTTTTGTTAGTGCTACTAGCAGTTGGTATGCTTACAATGACAGCTGCAAGAGGTTCTGAGCAAGTGCTGGGTTTAGAGGTCTGATCTGAGTGTTCAGAGACGAGAGCTAGCAAGATCTAAGGGAAAATTTGAACAGCAGACTTTAAGGCCCCGGTAGTAGTTTAACCTGGCTTAGGGATGTGCAAACACAGGTTTTTAAGTCAGAAAGTTGAAAGGGATAGAAACAGCCCAAAACAGGCAATAAAATAGAATTCCTGAGCTGGAAACCACTCCTCTAGCGACAGATGGGCTGCTCAGAGCTTACCACTTCCACTGATAAGCAGAAAGACTTCCTTCTGTCTCTGCAAGGTCTGGACAACTCAGAACACAAAATACAGTCCTGAAATCAGCAAATCTGAGATCTGGACTATTCTAGTTTGAGAAAAACGTGGGAAACGAGCAAGTAGATAGGATTTTTTTTTTTGTTGCAGAAACAGAAGTACAATAAATGCAGTAGTAAAATTCACTTATAAGGCTCTAAAAGGCTAGCGCACTTGAGTGTATAGACTGTAACAGTAAATGCAGTTAAGAAAAAAACGATTTAATAAAGTGCAGTTGGCAAAATCAGCAAAGAACAGTTAAATGAAATACCAAAGTTTGTAAAACGGCTGTAATAAAGCGCAGCAAGCAAAAATAAGCTAAAGAAAGCAAAAACAGGTACTTATAATCAAGCAAAGTCTCGCTCTCTTCTTTCTGCTGCTGTAAAATTCTGCAGGTCACCCAAACAGGATCCGCTGAGGTAAAACCTGAATTGGATAAGCAACAGATCAGAACTGTTGAAGGGTGGCAACCCAGAAAAGGAGTTCTGTACTTTATTACTTGCATGTAGAAAGCATTGCATCCCAGAGAAAGTCTGTATGTGGGGGCTTGGGTTATAAAGCATGTGCAAAGGGATGTATACAAAGGGGACACGAATAAACAATGCCACCCAACGTTAGACAATACTAAGAAAAGTCTGTAAGTCATGAAGCTGATGCGTTGTGTCTAGAAATGGACAGTCTAAGGAGGTCAGGAGCAAGTAGTGATGGGATAAAGCTATTCAAAAGGCCCAGTGGTAAAGTGGGCTGTATTATGAAACACAAGCCTGAGGGACGTGACAACAGTTCGGAGGCAGAAGTGAATATCGGAGCCCTGTGGAAAATTAATATGGAGGAGAAGTCTTGCTGCTTTGCAGTGAGGGATAAAAGGCAGAAAGCTTGTATGTGATAGAGATCATGTAGGTTGCAGTAAGAAGCTGTATTGATTACCGCTGTATGGTAGTAAGGTAACTCTACAGCTAGTGGTAACTCGTTTCTATAATTCATCATTTTCTCTGGTTCATTAACTGCTACAAAAGTACTCATAATGGATTATAGGTCTGCATGAATGATGGAATAGAGTAGTTACAGTACAGGAACTGAGGATGATTTGTTTCTGACTGAACAAGCCTTTTTACTTTTTTCAGTTCACAGCTGAAAATAGAGCACAAATGTCAAATTTGAACTTTTAATGGATGGCTTCAGCAGTAGTCAGGTTTTTGTCTTCTCTGAATTTTTTTACTTTTCTTGACAGATTGACTTTTCATCTGTTTGCTGTTGGTCCATTTTTTGTTCAGTAATATCCCCCCCATAATTATTTCCATATCTCTTTCTTTATTATTATTCTGGCAATACCACAAACAAAATGTTGTGGATTGTTGGATGGTCTGAGGGGCTGGGATTGAAGACGTTTGACATTTCTATGCATTTATGGACAGCATATCAGATGGAGCAGTAGCAAATAAATAATCTTGGAGGCTGAGGTTTTCATTACCTGTTTTCCTTTTTGCTTGCCCTCTGTTGTAGTTCTGAGTTAGAAACCTCTTTCCATCCCCAGAGTCTGTAAACCTACCATTGGCTAAAAGTTGCATGTGTATGTAAAATAAAAAATGGTAACTTCGTCAAGATGAACAGATTATTATATTAAATACAAATGGGCAGAACATTTGCTAAATATTTGCCACATAGGTTCATAGGTGTGTAATAGGCTAATGGCCCTGGAGCCTTTACAAGCCTAGCCCATAGAACTGCCCTAGCATCGTGCTGCCCTACATTAGTTCCCAGTGCCTCTAACAAGCATAGCCACTTAAGTGATCCCCGGGGTGAACTTTCTATTTCCCATCCAGTCCTCAAGATTTCTCTTGAAGAGGGCCAGTGAGGTGCTCTGCTTGACATGTATGGGAAGTCTATTCCAGAGCATGGGCAGTCTATGGGTTATGACCTGTCCCCCCAGCATGTTCTGTTGATTGTGGTAATGAGGCTGAGGTCTCTGGACCATGTGCTGCAGAGGGATTGGAATTTCTTTCGATGCAGCATTTCTAACAGAGCTGGGTCAGACATGGCTTTGTAAGTCAAGCAGAGATTGTCTCTTAGTAGATGATATGAGACAGAGAATAGCTGGAGTTTTTTAAGTCTGCCCATGTAGGATATGTGTTTAAGGCCTAGGATCCTCTTTGTGAGGTAGTTTTGTGGTCTTTCCAGCTGTTGCATGCAGCTAGTGAGGTACATGCCAGCTGGGGCATTATATTCGATGATTGGCCTAATGAGGGAAGAGTAGAGAGAGATGATGACCTCTTTCTGGATGCAAAACCCTTGGTAATGAAATGTGCCACATAGAAGGACTTTATGACCACAGTGGCAATACGGTGGTTGAAGGAACCTCTGTCCTCAGCTCTGTTATAATGCCTTCAGTGTTCAGTGGGCTCCCATTGATGTGGTAATTAGTGGGAACTGAGTTTTTCCCAAAGGGGATGATGATGCATTTTTTTGGCATTAAGCTTAAGGCCATGGTTTCGGCACCAGTCATTGGTCTCAGTGAGGCCTTTCTGTAGGATCTTTACATCACTTGGGGAGTTAATAATGGCTCCCAGCTTGCAGTCGTCTGTGAACTTGGTCAGCCAGAGTCCCTCTGTGTTGGCCTGGACTTCTGAAAAATAGATGCCAAACAGGAGAGGACCGAGGACCGATCCCTGTGGGACTCCACCTGCGACTGGTCAGCAGTCTGACTTGGAGTCCACTACTTTCACACTGTGGGTTCTATCTGTGAGCCAATTTGCAACACACCTAGTGATATAGGGGTTGATGCCTAGTTTGGTGGGTTTATCAATAATTCCTGAGTGGGGAATGGTATCAAAGGCCTTGGCGAGATCAAGGTAGGCTGTATGAACTGCCTTGTCCTCATCCACAGCTCTGGTGACTGACTCAAAGAAGTCAGCCAGGTTGAGCAGGCATGATCTACCTTTCAGAAAACCATTTTGTGTGGGATCTAGTGTTTGGAGATCCCTTATATCCTTGTTAATTATGTCCATGATAATGTGCTCCTTAGTCTTACATATCAGACTTGTCAGGCTAATGGGGCGATAATTCCCAGGGTCTGTAGTTGCTCCCCCTTTATGGAGAGGGATGACTATAGCAGTGCACCATTCGGTAGGACAAAGCCTGAGGTGAGACTGTGATTGAACAGGGCATACAGATGTGGTACCAGTTCACTTTGTAGTTCATGTAGAACACATCCAGGGATATTGTCAGGTCCCGTGGAAGCTGTATTCTTAGCCTTGGACAATTCAGATTTAACGTGTGCTGCAGTAATGCTGGGTGCCTGGCATTCCTCCGGTATTGTGATTGGTCCTTTGGGGGGGGACTGGTAAAGTTGGCACTGAATCTGTCGGCCAGTATGTTGGCAATATCTGCTGGCTTAGTATAGGAGGTACCATTGTGCAGTAACTCAGAGCAAACCTGGAGATTCTTGATATAACTATAGAAGGCTTTGTGGTTGTTTTTAGTATCTGCTGCAGTTCTGCCTTCATAGCTGGCTTTAGAGGTTTTGATGAGGGATCTCAACTTTTTGTTGAGGCTAATAAGGAAGTTTTTCCTGTCTTGGGACTTCACCTTTTTCTGACTGACTGTTGCACAGTTTCTTCCTACTGTTGTAGAGTTTATTAATGGTAGGGGACTACCAGATTGGCTTCCTTTTTTGGAGGAGAGCATCTTGGTTCTGTTGGGTATGGCTAGTTCCATGCATTTATATACATGTTTGCACAGTGCATCGGTTTATGATTCGGCAGTCATGCATCTATTTTCCATTGACATGGGTGCCATGAAGTTAGCCACCTCTGTTTTTAGGAGCCCAAAGTCAGCTTTGGAGAAGTTTTTCATGGAGGTTACCTTTGCAGGGCGTGTGGGTGAGATGTAGATTTCCATGGTGATTAGTTTGTGGTCGGATCTAACCAGAGAGGAATTGACTATTGGTGTAGAGCAACAGTTGCCCATGTTAGTAATAACCAGGTCAAGGATGTTGCTTTCTCTAGTGGGGGTAAGAATGAGCTGGTCCCAGGCATTGGAATTGATGAATTCCAGGAAGCATTGGGCCAGTGTGTTGGTGCATAAGTAGTTTTCCCAGTTGATAGAGGGGTAGTTGAAGTCACCTAGTATGAAAATGTTGGGTTGGACCCTAATAGTTTCCAGGGTGCTTAGGAACATGGAGTAAGAGTCTTGGGACATGGTTGGGGACCTATACAGGCTACGACCTGAATTGCAGTCTTTCCCATTGTTAGTTGTACCTGAAATATCTCAGATGTGTTATGCTGGGCTACTAGTCTGGAGGAGTGCATATTCTTTATGAATATGGAGACAACACTGCCTTTGGGGCTTCGGTCCATGTTCTGGAGCCAAAAGATGTGGAATGAGTTATAGCCTGGTAGTTTGGTGATAGCGGTGACAACAGTACTGACTGTCACACAGCTGGGTGATATCACTGATATTGGTACTGACTGTCACACATCTGGGTAATATCACTGATATTGGTACTGACTGTCACACAGCTGGGTAATATCGCTGATATTGGTACTGACTGTCACACATTTGAGTAATATCACTAACATTGGTACTGACTGTCACACAGCTGGGTAATATCACTGACAATGGTACTGACTGTCACACAGCTGGGTAATATCACTGACATTGGTACTGACTGTTACACATCAGGGTAATATTACTAGTAATGGTACACAGTGTCACACATCTGGGTAGTAGCACTGAACATGGTACTGACTGTCACACATCTGGGTAATATCACTGATATTGGTACTGACTGTCACACATCTGGGTAATATCACTGACATTGGTACTGAGTGTCACACAGCAGGGTAATATCACTGACATTGGTACTGACTGTCACACAGCTGGGTAATATCACTGACATTGCTACTGACTGTCACACATCTGGGTAATATCACTGATATTGGTACTGACTGTAGGATATCTGGGTAGTAGCACAGAGACAGGTTCTGTCACATATCTGGGGAATATCATTGACACGTTCTGACTGTCACACAGCTGGGTAATATCACTGATATTGGTCTTGACTGTCACACATCTGGATAATATTACTGACACTGGTACTGTCACACATCTGGGTAATATCACTGACATTGGTACTGACTGCCACACATCTGGGTAATGTCACTGACATTGGTACTGACTGTCACACATCTGGGTAATATCACTGATATTGGTACTGACTGTCACACAGCTGGGTAATATCACTGACATTGGTACTGACCGTAGCATATCTGGGTAGTAGCACAGATAGAGGATCTGTCACACATCTGAGTAATATCATTGACATTGGTAGTGAGTGTTGCCCATCTGGGTAATATCACTGACATTGGTACTGACTGTCACACATCTGGGTAATGTCACTCACAATGGTACTGAGTGTCACACATCTGGATAATATCACTGATGCAGGTTCTGGCTGTTGCACACCTGGGTAATAGCACTGACACAGATGCTGACTGTCACTGCAGATGCTGGAGATTCTATCTGACAATGGTACTGGCTGTCACACATCTGGGTAATAGCACTGATACAGGTCCTGAATGCCGCAAGTAACTGACTGTTGCACATCTGTGCAATAGCCTTGACAGAGGTTCTGTCACACATCTGGGTGATATCACTTTCACAGGTTCTGACTGTTACACAGCTGGGTAACATCACTGACAATGGTACTGACTGTCACACTTCTGGGTAATAGCACAAACACAAGTTCTGACTACCACACTGCTGGGTAACATCGCTTACAGTGGTAATGACTATCACACATCTGGGTTATAGCACAAATACAGGTTCTGAATTCCTTAAGTACTGATTGCTGCACATCTGGGTAATAGCACTGACAGGTTCTGACTATCACACATCTGGGTAATAGCACAAACACAAGTACTGACTGTCACATAACTGGGTAATAGCATTGCACCGACTGTCGCATAGTTAGTTAATAATGTTAACAATGGTAGTGAATTACCTCACCAGACAGCTGAGAACTCTTGTTGCAAGAATGCACATGTACTCTGTGCTCTGCCTAGAGTAGAGTGCCACAGCTTCCTGTTTAAGTTTTGTTTCAAAAACTGTGAATTATTACTTTTCAGTGATGTATTTTTTTACAATTATGGTTTTGTTTCTCCAGGCTGGGAAACAATCATATCAAAGAAAGGGGAGCGGAAGACCTGGCCAAAGGGTTGAAAGCAAATAACTCAATTCAGTGGCTGGGGTAAGTCACATTTTGTACATTTTTCTACTAACTTCCAGAATATGTTGCTTGTTTGATATTAATTCTGTACATGAGTGCTTGTGCATTAGAAACATGAAATATGATTTTGCATTGCTTTAGTATTAATAAAAGATTTAAAACATTCATCAAGAAGGCACAATGTGATTAAACCCTCTGCACACTTATGGTTATCTGTATGCAGGAGTCATGCACACACTGTGTCATTACTAAAAAGCAATACAAAATCTTAAGTCGACTCAGAAGTCAACTCAGTGGAGATAACCACATAGTGCATTTAAGAACTAGAATCACATATGTGTTTTCATAAAACATACAACTGTGATATGATATGTATTTCATGCATGGGGAAATTCTGAGAAGCACTGTGTTTCGTATCCTGGGATCTTGATATAATATATAAAAGCTTGTCATTCATTCTGTGTATAGTACTCATTAACTGTAATGCCTTATAACTATGAATATGCAATTTAATTTCATGTCTTTGTTTACTGGGTAACTATATTGTACTACAGTAATTGCCACAGTAAGCTAGTAGAAGATCTTAAGTTGTTAAGACTCCATTGGAGTGAAGTTTGAGCAAGTTCATTGTGAGATGTTGAAGAAAATGTTCCTTTTGTCTTTCAGACTTTGGGGGAATAAGATTGGAGATAGAGGTGCATGTGCCATTGCAGAAGCTCTTCACAATAACACAAGTTTAATATGGCTCAGGTAGTGTACACTGCGATCGTTATTGTCTCTAGTGAATCTCTACTTCAAGCGCTCAAATACGATGCAATCATGTCTCTTTTTTTTCTGTTATGATCAGTCTGGTTGATAACAACATTGGAAACATCGGGATTCAAGGATTAGCCATGTTGATTGAAAAGAACACAGTACTTGAGGAACTCTGGTATGTTTTAGCAAGAGAATAATTTTTTTCAGTGATAACTTAAAGCAATAATTTTGTCATGAAAAAAAAACAATAATAAACTAACTTCCTTCCAGAAGCAGCCAAGACGTTGTTTTTCTTTAAAACTACGTATCTCAGAAGTAAAGATAGCAGCACTCATTGACTCGCATGACAAATACTGGAACTCTGTATAAATCTTTTTTTTTTCCATCCATTGTTTTCCACTTCTATTTTTTGTCATCTAAACTGGCAGAGTGAAGTGGTGGTCTTTGGTAAGCCTGAGGGCAATAGCTAGTTAAACTGAGTTGCTACATGGAAAGAATTAAAGATGCTGCGTCAGAGTTTCTTCTCCATGAGCTATGTTCTGGTTAGTTCCACTACTGTCTGCTTTAATCTGTTCCATCTCATGCAATAAATGTGTCTGTGCTAGTATGCATAAAGTAATACCGTGTGGATCACGCCAGCTTTTTTTGTCTGAAACAGTATTCTGCAGCTTGCTTCCTGTACTGGTGATTTCAATACTGCATTTAGTATAATTTATTTTTGCATATACTTATAGAGGAGACTGTGTGGATTTTTTTCTGTATTTGTTATCTCACTTGTATGTCACATTTGTCTACCTTTTTAGAAATTGGGATTGACAAATTGCCAAAGCCCATCAGGGACAATCAGTTTTGGCACTGTCACTTTGCTTAGTGAGCTGAGAGGACTTTAGTGACATGACTATATGTAGCAGATAAATTTCATGCTTCCCTAAGTGTTTGGTGTGTGTGTGTGTGTGTGTGTGTGTGTGTGTGTGTGTGTGTGTGTGTGTGTGTGTGTGTGTGTGTGTGTGTGTGTGTGTGTGTGCGCGCGCATGTATCCCCTGAATATCACTGTCCTTGGTATCAGCCCACCAGCAATCCTAGACATAAAAATTGCCACAGATACTGATCTTCTGTTCTCTGTAGTCTTAAGTACCTTTTCTCATTCTGGTTTTATAACTTAATCTCAAGCACTATCAGGTGACCAAGGTAACGACAGCTGACCACTACTCTGAACTATGATTATTCCATAACTAGGAATCAAAGATTTGTAACCTACAACAGCAGCATTCTTGGTGTATTTAAACTATTTACTCCTCACCATTCACTGCGTTTTTGTCACTTTCTGCTTGTTGTAATTCTTATTGCATGTCCTACTACCTACCCAATCCCCATCAGACTGCTTATATAGAAAGCCTTTAAGGAATGCCCACCAGGGTAATTGCCCAGCTTGTGCCACTTTATTACATGGTGGTTTCTTATATTGCACTACTGAACAATTAAATACCCCTCATCCCTGTGTAGTCTTGTCACTTGCTGTCTGCTCTGTTCTACCTCTGGCTCCCTCATTTGCTGTACATTTCATCTCAAACATCCTTTGACTACTGCCCTATAATATGTTAGTCCTTATAAATCCAGCACTATATTTGCCGTGCTTTGGTATTTATGTATGTATAAGCTGTACAATTTAAATTCTTACATCAAACTGTAATATTCTGGTTTGAATTTTCTATCTTGCCTGTAGTACTTTCTAACGTTTTATGTAAGTGATGTTTTAGTACTTATCTGTAATTAGACCTTGACTGAAAATGGGCCTATGTGAATAAATGAATGAATGAATGCTGCCTAAATCACACTGCTTAAAGGCAAGTTATGTGGTAGAAATGATTGCTTTTTTGAGCTGATACTGAACAAAAAAGCAGAAGCCCAGAAACTTACCATAGGTCTTTAAGTAGGCTTACTGAGGGAATCTGCATTGTCACTATGATTCTTGTTTTGACCTTGGAATAATATTTGGAATTTTGACAGTGAACATTAAACAGTTTTAATCAAGGCTGATGACCTATGAAATGTTATGTGGATCATTTACAGTTTTGTTATTTATTACTTCAGATGGGGATTTAAACCAAGGTCTGTTCAGATTGATGCCTGATGCATGGAAAGAAAAGTGACCAGGAGAACAGATTAAATAAAATATTGAAGAAAGCAGTCTACCTATGAAATATAATCAAGTAGAAATGAACAAACGCTGTAACCACGAACAAAAAGCTACAGGAGTTACTGAAGCCACTAATAAAAGTCCAAAACACACCGGTATTCTGCTATATTAGCATCTAAACCACTATTGGGATTCTTTTCATGTAGTATAGGTTTAAAAATGCCTAACCAATTTATCACTTCTAATGATAAATCATGGACCAAACAGTTAGGATAACCTCTATTTATAAACATATTGATTAGAAGCTCACATTCAGCTAAAAAATCTGTTTCTAAAGAACACATCCTCGCTGCTCTAACCAGTTGGCCTTTAACGATAGAGCGCTTTTGTTTAAAAGGATGTGCACTAGAAAAGTGCAGAAATTAATTACAATAAGTAGGTTTCCTATATATGATCGAACATAAGTTATTGTTAACAGGGTCTTTTGTTAATTTGACATCTAAATAATCAATACTAATAGTATCAAATTTATGTGTAAACTGGAAGAATGTGGTAGTGGAATTTAAATAATCAACAAATTTATCAGCTGCAGATTTTTTAGCTGAATGTGAGCTTCTAATCAATATGTTTATAAATAGAGGTTATCCTAACTGTTTGGTCCATTATTTATCATTTAGATGCTAATATAGCAGAGTACCGGTGTGTTTGGACTTTTACTAGTGGCTTCAGTAACTCCTGTAGCTTTTTGTTCATGGTACGTATGAAATATCACAAAGAATACCAAGTGAAAGCCATATAACCAATGTTAATGCAAAGAGAAGTGTCCAGCAGAATGAAGGAAATAAAATGTTCATGTTTATGAAAACAAAAATGATGACGGGATATGTCAGTTTGCAGGCCACTGCTCTTATCACATTATTGTTTTTGTTTTAATGTAGCACAGCTTATCACAGCTTATATAATGGTTAAGGTCTTTGGCATCCATGCACAAAGTACAACATTTGATCCTGACCTGTGACCCAGTGGCTGCATGTAGTTTGCATGTTCTTCCTGTGTTTTTGTGGGGTTCTTCCTACTTCCCAAATAGAAACTGGGTGTTTCTACCTCAAACTCACCCAAAAAAATTGAACAAAGTCTTGTGCAGCACAGACTCTGGGTGGTGCCTTTCAGGGGGAAGAGTTGTGTAGAACAACCATTTTAAACATCAACTGTAGGACACAGAATCCTTTAAACAGAAGAATATGCATCACAGATTGCACTAGACACTCAGTAGTGTAAAAATTGGCACTAGGTGATTTGATCATGTTGATTGTTGTCACCAAAAATGGGCATGGATATTTCCTAATGATAAGTGGGTAGAGGACCCAGCCTACACCAGGGACCCATGCTAGCAATGGGAGAGGTCTGTATGCGTCTATTCATCAGTGTATGCCTGCCATAAAGCCCATTAGCCCTAGTGCAGTAAGCTACTTGCCAGATGGTGTCTGGTTACCCAGCTTGTGTTACCTGTACTAGCTCTGTTGAATGAAAGCTGTATGTAAAACCAGTCAATGTGCCAAGCATGAACTAAAGATTGGTTACACTCACTGTAGGTTCACTGGTGGGATGTACCTTAGAAGTAGATGACATGATAGTAAGGAGGATGCTGGACATCTTGTGTATCCAGGAGACAAGATGGAGGAGTAGTGCAGCCAGACCACTTGACTTGAGATCCAGAGTTGTGTGTAGGGGGAGGATTGGCTAGAAATGTTGTGAGTATTGTAGTGAGAGAGAATCTTCTGAGGAGAATGAGGAATGTCATCAGAATTAGTGGCAGACTCATAGTAATGAGAGTGCAGTTTAAAGCTAGGCAGCAGCATTCAAGCACCAGTTTCAAGGCCTACTAGATAAAGCAGGACAACATGAGTTGGTGTAGGTAATAGTAGATATGAATGCTCATATCAGGACAAACAGAGCAGGATATGAGGACTGCTTGAGTCAGTGTGGGTGGGGCAACATAAATAAAGAAGGAGAGGCCATTCTAGACTTCTGTCTGGAAAATGGCTTGATGGCGACCAGCACATGGTTCATGAAGCAAAAGAGAGAAAGAGACATAAGATCACATACAAGAGTGACCAACATATAACTCAGGTAGACTTCCTTCTGGTAATAAAAAAGCACTAGGGTAGAATCAGAGTTTGCAAAGTCATCCACAGTGAAGCAGACGGCCCACAGTATAAAGGTTTTCCTTTAAAACTGCAAATCACAGTGGTTCGAGTGCTCATATGAGCGACTCAAAACCACGAAACTGTGAATGTCGACGGTCCTTCATGTTTGAAAAACAGCAAATCGAAAAGCAGATTAGCTGTTTTTCGAACATGAATGTCGAAGAAAAAAAAAACAAAGTGTAAAGCAGGGGGCAAGCCTCCCTGCACCCCCCCACACCCCCTACTTTATTATTCTAACTCTGAGATTGCATTACAGTGGGGAAAGGAACCATTTCCCGATCCCCACTGTAGTGCAATTGGCCCCAGAATGTCGAATGTGCAGTGAGCGAATCTCACTGTGCATTCGCTCATTGCACATTCAAACCTTTTTCCGTTCGGCGTTTGCAAACTTTGAAGACTGTCTTTCGGAAATGTTCTGTTCGCCCTTCTGCAAAACCCAGTTTTAAAGGTAAAGCCAGTATAAACCACTGCTACCTACAATCAGCAGAAAGCAGTGGTCATTGAAGGCTCTAAGTTTAACAAAGGCTAGGCTGAAGACCTGGAGGTTGCCTGGAGCAAAAGCAAAAGAGTTCAAGGAATTATTCAGGACTCTAGCAACAGGAACAAAATGAAATAGGTGGAGCTGAAGGATGGCAACATCTCAAAACAGTATGCGTGAAGGCTATAGAATAGATAGGTGACAGAGCCAGGTGTGTAAATAAGGTACACAGGGAAAGCTAGTGGTGTTCTGCAGAAGTCCAGGAAGTTAACAAAAGAAAGGAGGAGTGCAGGAAAAAGTGGTAGATAGAAAAGGCAGACAGGCATCAGTGATAGTCTACCAGCTTCAAGAAAGTGACTCAGCAGATAGCACAAAGAAACTCTTATCAGGTTGCAAGGCAAAGACAGAAAGACAAGGATAATCAGACACCCTTTGTAAGGGATGCCAACAACGGCCTGCTCACAAGTCCACATGACATCAAAGGCAGATGGAAGGCATATTTCCAGCAGCTTCTGAAGGAAGAAAATCCCAAAGAAGCAGTACTGCTCCAGACACAGACAATACTGAAAGGGGAAGAAGATCCCACCCTTGAAGAAGTAAGAACAGCACTAAGGAAAATAAAGTTAGGAAAAACAGCAAGTTCAGATCAGGTCACAGCAGATATAAACAAAATTTTGAGTGAGTTAGGAAAGAAATCACTCCAGAAGGTACTCACAGTAGTATGAAGAGAAAGGCATATCCAGATGACTAGAGAGTAAACATTCTAGTGCCAGTGTATAAGTAAAAGGGAGCACTCTCAACTGTGGGCAATATAGCGGTATCAAATAGCTGTCACATTTTATGAAGGCGTTGGAGAGAATGATCGACAAATAAATATGCAGAGTAGTAGAATGTAAAATGGGAAATGAGCGGTTTGGAATCAACAAGATACAGCACAACTAACCTGTTACATGCAGTGAGACAGATAGCTGAGAAGAAGATAGAGATGAGGAAAGATTCCAGCTGGGCATTGTTAGACTTGGAAAAAGTTCACCTAGACTCTGCCACAACTTGCAGTGAGGGAAAGGTTAGTTTGTGCTTTCTTGTATTTTTTTAGTGCTTCATTGCCTTCTTCTATTTTGCATATTGTCATTTATTTTCTTTGCACTTTGTTTTACTTGTATTCTGCTTTTAATTGCTTATTTAAACTAGGAAAGAAACCACAGCTGTGTCCCTTGTGAGTCACACAGAAATTAAAACAGGTCAATTAAGGTTAATTATCTGTGAACCGTGGGTGGAACTAGGAACTAAACCTTTTACTTAAGGGGTAAAATAAAACATTTCAGAGCTTTACTGGAAAAGTTGACTCAGATTCTGTCCCAACTTACTGTGAGGGAAAGGTTAGTTTACTTTTGCTTTCTTGTATTTTGTATTAGTTTATTGGCTTTTCTGTTGTGTATGTTGTGATTTGTTTTCTTTACAGTGTGTTTTACTTGCATTCTGCTTGTAATTGCATATTTAAAGTAGGAAAGAGACTACAGCTGTGTCTGTTGTGAGTCACACAGAAATTAAGTTTTTCCCACCCTGCCACCCTGAAGCTGTTGTGTTTTTAAACCCAATTATCTCTCTAGCTGCCTGCCCCTTATGTTAATTTGACCATATATATCCTTCCCTCTCCCCTATAATTGTCTGTTGTGGTAAGCACAAAACTATCATTTTGTGAAATCACTCCCCTTCAACTATTTAAATTTATTGGCCATACCACTGTATTCCATACAACAAGAATACAAAATACTCACAGCCCTTCCAATCTATCTTGCTATTTTAAAATGAGTGACTCTCCACTTAGATAGCTAAAGCTTAGTTACCCCTTCTTTCATATCTAACTGCTTAGTGAACACTGTAGCTCTTCGATATTAACCCAGTTTCCATCTTACCTTTAAAACTGCAACATCTACTCCAGGACCACCAATTATTGGAGAGCCCACATTCTGCTCCTCAGTAGTCATCTTGGGATTAGTTCTTCTGTTTTACTGCTGGGGAGAGAAGGAGCACAGGGACATTATTTCTTGTAGACTGCTGATCACCAGAAACTCTTGTAACTGCTTCATAGGTGGCAGCTTGGAATCAGAGTGCATTGATTCCTGACTCTTTCTGGTTGGGCAGTGAGTGTCTGTGCTTGACATTCCTGATTGGTATGGTTGCTGTTCAAGGCATCTACCAGGAAAAGGCTACAACAACACACCCTTGCATCATCTGGGGCAAGACTGTGGATCATCTAATAGGCTGTGTCGTGCTTCTCATCTTAGGATTGGTGCTGTTTTGCTCCTGGTAAGAGAAGAAACAAAGGAACATTGTATTGCAGCAGAGTGAAGCTGTGGTTAGACCAGCACTAGTGGTAGCCAGGCAGTAGTCATTCACATGACTCCCCTATTTTCATCATTCTTGACAAGCTAATTCTTTGTTTTCAGTAAGTACTGCTTGGTTTGTTTCTAACTTCAGAATATCTGCCTCAATATTTCATCCATAAATCTTTAGGGTCTATTTATTAGATGTTCATCGTGTTACCCTGCTGCAGTCATCACACTTGGGTTATCCTGTCATCAGGCAGTCCTGCAGTCGGCCGGAATTCCAAAGTCTTGGTCCGGCGTTGGTTGCTGTCGCCTCTTCCCTGATGTCAGTGCGCCAGGGGTATATATATTGCAACCGACGCCATTTTCTTCAGTCTTTCTTGCCGCGCGGTGCCCGAAGCAGAAGCAGTTCGCAAGTGCCAGTCGGCCGACTCCTGAGATTTTCGAATTCGAATTTCAGACCAAAGTCTTCTATAAAGCTAAGTACCCCGTTGGGGAAACTTTTGTTGCCTCAGACCGATGTCAGAAAAAGTTAACAATTGTATTTCTTGTGGGAAGCAAATACCTCATAAGGATTTTCATTCTTATTGCATACCTTGCCTAGGCCCAGACCACGATGTCACTTCTTGTCGGTTTTGTGCTAGGCTTAATAAGCGTACTATTAAAAGACGCTTTGATTTCGCACAAGACTACTTCGGTAGGAAATTTAACTACACCATGCCATCGGAGCAACCGACTACCGGCGTGCACAAACAACACAGGGATAAGGACAGACAGCCCAGGCCTAAGCCAGATTCCGAGGCCTCGGCTGATCCGGTCTCTGGTTCTCTGGTCCTCAGTGAGGCTCTGACGCAGCCCCTGACTACTGCAGATCTGGAACCCGAGACTGCTACGGAAATTTTGACGGAATGTACAAGGCCGATGCAGCCTTTTACTTCAGGCCCTTCCGACGACTTTGCTGCAAAAGACGTCGGTGCTACAGAAACGCCATCGGTTTCTGAAGGCGTTTTCAGACCGATGACTCTCAACATTAAAACGTTTTCTAAGTCAAAGACTCCTTCTAAATCTAAAAGGACTGCACTTCAGTCTCCTGTTCAAGGCCCTATGCCTAAGAAACAGATGCTCAAAATGGCTGAAGATTTGATTTCTTTAATCAGGGGTTCACAGCCCCCTCCTGACAAAAGGCCTAGACAAGAGGAAGATTATGCTTCCTCTGAGCAAATGTCCATTCTTCAGACTCCTCTGAGGACCAAGACTATTCCTTCTCTCCTTATGAAGATTCTGATGCTGAGGACTCTATTCCCTCAGCTTCTCCTCCTGAAGACTACTCCTTTGGGGAAACTTTACACACTATGAGGGAACATTTTCACTGGGAAGGTCAAGACTACTCTGATTCAAAGAAAAGGCTCAGAGAGTTTCTTTTACTCCCCATACACAGACCACTTGCCATCCCACCAGTTTTGGACATTGTGGATGATGTCTATTTAGAATCCAGTTTCAACCCAGACTCTCTACCTCCTGCTTCGGCCAAGCCTGACAGATACTACAGAGTGCCTGATTCCCACAAATTTCTTTACAATAGCCCAGTAGCTGACCCAGAGACTATCTCCTAGGGTCCCAAGGGGGCTAAGGCTTCTATGGCTAAAAACCCAGTACCTTCTGAGAGGGATTCCAGAGCACTAGACAGGTGGGAAAAAAAGGTTTACACCTCAGCCACACTAGCTATGATGGCACTGAATTGTCAATTTCATATGCTTAAGTATCAGCAATTTCTAATCTCTCAGTTAAAGCAAAGAATAACCACTCTCCCTCAACAATCTGAATTGAAAGAAGTACAGGATCTGTTGCACGCCACTGAGCAGGTGGGCAAACATACCTTACAACATGGATTTGATTCTTTGGAGGCCTCCTGCAGAGCAGCTGTCACTGGGTCTGTTATACGTAGGCATGCTTGGTTAAAGGAACAAACTCTGCCTGATCATGTTAAAGCAAAACTACTAGATGCTCCCTTACAGCAGGATGTTCTTTTTGGAGTTAAAGCAGAAGAAGTTTTAAAGAAAATGGAAGATAAGGCAAAATCTATGCAGACAGTCAAAGATTTCCTACAAGTACAACCCCCTCGCTTCAGCAGAAACTGGCCAACAAAAAACTGGTCCTTTCCAGCCACTGAAAGACCGCAGAGGGGTAAATACAGACGCCCAAGAGGCAGAGGACAACCACATGCCCAGTATAAACCTCGCCAATGGGGCACTACAACACAGAAGGATGGAGAAGACAGGTCTCAATCCACCAGAAAGCAAACTCAATGACTTGCACCTCATCTGGCCAAGCAATACTCTCTTGGCAGCCCCCTTGGGGGGGAAACTCACACTTTTTGCAGACAACTGGCACATTGTCACAAAGGACAAATGGGTCCTAGACATAATTTTACGAGGATACAGATTCCACTTTCACACCTTGCCAATGAAAAGAGGAATGCCAAACCTGCCACAAAATCAATGGGCAGAGGCACAAAAACAAATTACAGCTCTCATGGACATGAGAGCCACTCAACTGGTACCTACTCGAGAGCAAGGCCAAGGATTTTACTCAAGACTCTTTCTAGTGCCCAGAAAGGACAATGCCTGGAAACCAATTCTGGACCTTTCAATTCTAAACACTTACTTACAAGTACCCAAATTCAAGATGCTAACACTACAGCAGCTACTTCCCATGTTGCGCAAGGAAGCATGGCTAGTAACGTTGGACCTCAAGGAGGCATACCTGCATGTCCCTATCAGACAAAGTTGCAGAAGATACCTCTGTTTCATTGCAGGTTCAACCCATTACCAATTCGCTGCACTGCCCTTTGGCTTATCTACTGCACCCAGAGTTTTCACAAAATGCCTGGCACCAGTAATTGCATACTGCAGACAAAGAGGAATTCAAATATATCCATACCTGGATGACTGCCTCATCCAAGCAGAAAGCAAGGACATTCTCTTACATCATCTGGCCTTTGTAAAGCATCTACTAAACTGCCTGGGGTACACAGTAAACGAAAAGAAGTCAAAACTAGTACCCTCACAAAAAATGACATTCCTGGGTGCCAGCTTGAATACAACGGCCCAGAAGGCTTATCTTACACCAGACAAGCAACTACAACTGACTCAATATTTCAAGACAATGGCAACAAAGACCCAATTAACTGCAAGAAAAATTCTGCAGGCTTTGTGCTTCATGGCATCTTGCATACTAATAATACCATTTGCAAAGCTGCATATGAGGAAATTACAGTGGTACCTAAAAAGTGTATGGTCTCAACACAGCCACAGCTTGGACACAATGATATCTCTCATTCCCTGCCTATAACAGGAATTTCTATGGTGGTCACAGGCATGTCACCTCAACAAGGGTCAGCCTTTCACCTTGCCCCCAGCCAGGCAGACTGTCACAACAGATGCTTCAGACTACGCCTGGGGGGCACACATGGCAGGACAATGCATTCAAGGCCTATGGACTGCAGATCAAAAAAATCTGCACATAAATCAAAAAGAGATGCTAGCTGTACAGAAAGCTCTGACAGCCTTCAAGGATCTATTACATCCAGGACGACTTGCAAAAAAGACGGACAACACCACAGTAATGTGGTACATAAACAAACAAGGGGGTACACATTCCTACCCTCTATGCAGGCAAGCAATGATCTTATGGAACACAGCTCTGGCCTACCAAGTCCAGTTACAAGCTCAATTCCTGCCAGGACAGAAGAACACATTGGCAGACGACCTCAGCAGAAACATCAAAGATCCCCACGAGTGGAAACTAGATCCACAAATATTTGCAATGATAACTCAAACATGGGGCCTTCCAAACCTAGACCTGTTTGCCAGTCCTCAAAACTACCAACTGACAAAATTTTGTACAAGGACATTTCACCATCAAGCTTGGAAAGTGGACGCTCTCTCTTTCAGTTGGAAAAACCTGACAGCATATGCCTTCCCTCCATTATCTCTCCTCACAAAGGTTCTTTTGAAGGTCAAAAAGGAGAGACCATGACTGATTCTCATAGCCCCAGACTGGCCACACCAGCACTGGTACCCGCTATTGAAAAATATGGCCCACAGCCCACCATGGATATTGCCTCAAATACCCCATTTGCTCACACAACAAAACAAACAGATTCTTCACAGCCAGCTCAAAACTTTAAATCTGGCTGCATGGCAAATCAACTAAACATCCAACCAGCTCCTCTTTCACAAGCAGTTCTGGATGTTATTCTGGAAGCCAGGAGGCCAAGCACCAGGAAGGCTTATTCGGACAAATGGAAAAGGTTTTGTGCCTGGAACCAAGCTAAAGGCCAAGACACAATTCAGCCTCACATTCTACAGTATTTAGCTGAGATGTTGCACAAAGGACTTCTTTTCCTCAATTAAAATCCATGCTTCAGCTATTTCAGCTCACTACAACACGGATCCACCTTTATTTTCACATCCTCTTCTAAGGCAGTTCCTCAGAGGAGCAAAAACATTACACCACCCAGGAGAGCTCCTACACCAACATGGGACCTCAACTTTGTTCTGGAAAAACTAACGCTACCTCCCTTTGAACCAGCTTTCTCTGCAGATCTTCAGTTCCTATCATGGAAGACTGCCCTGCTCCTAGCAATAACTTCAGCTAGGAGAGTCTCAGAGCTACAGGCACTAATGGCAGTGGAACCTTTCCTCATTTTTCATCAAGACAGAGTTTCTCTACTTACTAATCCTTCCTTTATGCCTAAGGTGGTTTCCAGTGTAGCTTTAAATCAAACCATTCACTTACCCACCTTCTTCCCCAATCCACAGAACAAAGGTGAGAGACTCCTGCATTCCTTGGACATTCACAGGCAGATTCGTTACCACTTGGACAAAACTAAGGTTTTCAGAAAAACTGACCAGCTCTTTGTATCCTATGCTACAGCTTCTCAAGGGAAGGCTATATCTAAGCAAACCATTTCTAAATGGATAGGTCATTGCATACGTTTCTGCTATACCCATCATGGGAAACCAGTTCCTGCTACCATTATATCCCACTCTACCAGGGCAACAGCTACCTCTACAGCCTTTCTCAGGGGGGGTTCCAACCAAGGAGATTTTAGAAGCTGCAACTTGGAGTTCAGTACACACCTTTACCAAACACTATCACTTACCTCTTTACTCTAAGTCCAGGCTTCGCCACTGCAGTTCTGCAGGGCCTTATTGCCTCCACTAACCCTCTATGATACCTCCCCCCTACCTTAGCTTTGGGATTCAACCCAAGTGTAATGACTGCAGCAGGATAACACGATGAACATAGTACAGTTTTGTACCTACCATAAATGTAGATGTTCGAGTGTTCACCCTGCTGCAGTCCAGGTTACCCTCCCTCCATCCCCTCTGATCTACTGGTTAAATCTCTGCTATGCCTTACTGATGTATTTGCTTATAGCTGAAGGGATTTTGTGTTTGTGCAGTGTTCACTCCATTTGGTACTAATTCTGACCACCTTTTTGGGGGCACCTGACATCTGGGGCAAGAAAAACTGAAGAAAATGGCGTCAGTTGCAATATATATATATACCCCTGGCACACTGACATCAGGGAAGAGGTGACAGCAACCGACGCCAGACCAAGACTTTGGAATTCTGGCTGACTGCGGGACCGTCTGACAACAGGATAACCCAAGTGTGATGACTGCAGCAGGTTGAACACTCGAACATCTACATTTATGGTAGGTACAAAACTGTACTTTTCTCCTAAAGTGTTTGGCTGTGCCCTGTATAGACACAGACACCATGAGTGACATTTTTCCTGTAAAAGCATGATTGAAATTTCAATAATTCCAAAAGGAGTGCAGTCCCAGGAAGGAAGATCTCCAAACAGTTTTGTGCGTGTCTTGTGACATTAAAAGTTGTTATTAACTGTTTGGAGATCTTCCTTCCTGGGACTGCACTCCTTTTGGAATTATTGGTGTTTTGTGGAGAGCTGCCGCTTTTTTGTATTTATTTGATGATTGAAATTTCACCAATACCTGGTTGCACACAAGACAATTCGTTTGCAGTGACGAGCACTACCCCTGGGTTGCAAACTGAATACTCCTGACCTTGCTTTATATTCTTACTCCAAATGTCTAGTCAATAAAAAGGGTCTGTTGCCATGGATATGAACGTTCCTACTATCTTCATTATCAGCTTGGTGGACATGAGCATTCTAAGGCAATGTAGAAATTGCCTTTACTGACAAGCAGTTAATTCTCAAACAAACTGATATAGTAAGTGAGAGATGTATTTACACAATGTCACTGAAGGCAAAGCTCTCACATAAAAGTACTCCTAATGTCAATAAGGTTGTCAGTAGTACACACGCTGCATCCATCACAAACAATTCAAAGCAGACATATAGACCCACATATGCTGAGGCACTTAAATGTAACCTTTCTAAACCCCAAAGACCTCCTAGATGAAGTATACATAACAAATGCCCTCAGCAGCCTCTTTCAAAACAACACCAACATCAACACATACAGCCACATCTCACAGACCCTCTACTTGTAAGCCCATAAAGAAAGCCACCACACAATCTAACATTCTGTTCATTGGAAACTCCGTTATGGGACATATTGATGTCCCTCTCACCAGGCTGAGTAAGGTGAAAGTCACAGTCAGTTGCTTATCAGGGACTAGGCTCCACCATATTACTGTCGCACTCAGGTCATTGGATGACAATTACCAGTATGACTCAGTCATATTCCATATGAGTGTGAATGACCTGAGATGTACAACCCTAGACTATATGAAGAGGGAGACATGGAACTCTCGGAATATGTGTCCTAGGCTTGTGTGAGCCTAACATTGAGCAGCATTTTACCTTCTCCAAGGATGATGCCACAATATGCACAAAAGATGACTGACTTTAATAATTGGCTTAATTTCTGGTGTCATTCTAAGGGAGTGGAATATTTATAAGCATGGAAGGAGATGGTCAACAGACTACATTGCTTTGCCAGGGATGATTTACACCTCTCCCTTCTAGGCTTTCACTTGTTTGCTAAAATATTGTCTTCCCCCATAGTGCTTTTTGTAGGCAATGCCATACTGAAAGTACTTCTGACAAAGCAAATCAAAACCAAGAAAATCTAAAGGTATTACTGCTTAGTGCTAGGAGTCTAAACAAAAATCTCCACTCCCTAGAAGCTCTCTTCACTGTAGTGAATGTTGATGTGTGTGCAGTCACTGAGACATGGTTTAAAGCCATGTTGAGCACACTGATTGTACAAGGTTATAATGCCTTCCGTACATGTAGACCAACTACTACACAGACAGGGACTAAAGGCTGAGGTGTCTCGATTTACATCAAAAATTAATATAACTTAAGGGTGGTCAAACAGGAGAATGCACTCGAGCTTTTCTTTGTTCAAATCAATATACACAAAATCCAGTGCCACTTCCTTGCAAGCTATAGGTCCCATTCTATGACCCAGGAAACCCATGCCATGTATTTAAACTTATTGGAAACTCTGCTCTTCCAACTCAATACTATATTAATTTGTGATTTAAACTACCCCACAGTTAACTGAAAATCCTACATGACACCAAACATACAGGCAGAGGGATTCCTGGATTTTGTAAACACAAGCTCACTGGACCAGATTGTCAATACACCATCTGGACCAGATTGTCAATACACCAACCTTGGGTGCAACCATACTGGATCTGATCCTCACTAATATGGGAGAGTGCTACACTCTCTAGTGTAGTGTCTTCCCTGGTAACGTCAGGCCACATAATGGTCTCCTTTGAATTAAAATAAAAAGTTTACCCAAGCTAATTCTGGAATATTCAGGAACTACTCTAAGGCTAACTTTCTGCTATTAATTGATAACCTGGCAAAATTTCAAGCCCCCATAAACCCTGGGAACAATGCTGCCTATACACAACTGTTCACCAAAACCCTATACAAACATGTTAATAGCTGCATAGAGGCAGCTGTACCCACCAGGAAGAAGTACAGAATTAACTCAAAAAACAAGCCAACCTGGTAGAATCACAAAATCAGTAGGCTGTATAACGGAAAAAAATCATGGCAAACATTAGGAGGTGCAGCACCCAGCAGGATAAAAGCACTGTTATCAAACTAAATAAGCAAATCAACATGAGGTAAATTTGGCCTCCCAGGCCAAGGACAGCCACACAGCATTCCTTAGCTATGTCCACAACCTCAAAAGCAATACACAATTGTATGCATAGCTCATTTTAAATGGAGCCACCTATACCGAGCCAGAAGATAGCAAACCTACTGGCAAACAAATTCACCTCCAGCTTTACTCCTCTCACCCACTCAACCTTCACTCAGAAAATGCCATCAAATATAAGTCGCCCTGCTATCACTAGAGAAGAGGTCCTTTATGCTATTTCTAAGGCTAAGAACACTGTATCAGTGAGCCCAGACAATATCCCAGGATGCCTTCTAAATAGAATAAAACAGGACCTATCAGGCCCTGTGGAATTCCTATTTAACTGTAGCCTCCAAAAAGGTTTTGCCCCTTATCTGTGGAGAACAGCAACAGTCATCCCTCTGCACAAATGTGGGCCATCTACAGACCCTGGAAACTACAGATCCATAAATCTCACTAGTCTCATATGCAAAGCCATGGAAAGAATTATCATGGAAATGATCAATAATGATATCGTAAACCTCCAGACACTGGACCCAACCAAGTTTGGTTTTGTCAGAGGCAGGTCATACCTACTCAATCTGGTGGACTTCTTTGAGAAGGTCACCAAAGCAATGGATGAGGGCAAAATGGTTTACACTGCCTACCTTGACCTGGCCAAAGCATTTAACACAATACACCACTTGGCCATTGTTGACAAACTCAAGAGTTTAGGTACAAACCCTTATGTCACCCGGTGGATAGCCAACTGGCTCAGAGACAGGAGCCAGGAAGGTAGACTTAGGGAGTCCACCTCTACAAAGAGGCCAGTCATAAGTGGATTTCCTCAGGGATTGGACCTAGGACAGCTCCTTTTTCGCATTTACTTCTGTAAAGTCAAGGCCAATGTCGGTGACCTCTGGCTCACTAAATTTGCAGATAATTGCAAATTAGGAGCTGTCACTGAATCCCATACCAACACAAATGTTTTTCATTAAGGACTGACACAGACAAACAACTGGTCAGAGCCATGGACTAAAACCAAATGCCAAGAAATGCATAATAGTATCCTTTGGGAAGTCATATCCACCCCTGGTAACTGTCATGGGTCTATATGACGCTATCAAATGGACTAAATAGCGAATGCTATTTAGTCGATCTAATACTGTCGAAATGGCAAAATAGTGAAGTCACGGAACATCGAATTTTTTCCCAGGGAAAAAATTTGGTGGGCCGTCTTCAGGATTTTGCCATTTCCTTCACTATGGTGCGATCTCAGAGTTGGTGTATTTAAGTAGGGAGGTGTGGGGGGCGAAGACCCCCACTTAAATTTGTGTTTTTTTTTTTTTTTTTTACGGAGCAAAAAATTTGTCTCCCTGCGAATAAATTTTCTGTTCCATTTGTTTGTTGTTTTATTGTTTCGATATTATTGGTACGATGAAATAGCATTCGCTATTTACATTGTACAATAATAAGATATAGATGCAACTGTCATATTGACAATACACCCCTTAAAGTTGAACCAGTGGTCAGGGAATAGGGACTCGCATAGACAGTAATCTAGCCTTTGACCATCGTGTGTCTACAGTAGTGAGGAAATCATTCTACAAACAAAGGTATGGCATCTAAGAACAAGGATGTCATTGTTTCACTGTATTCGGCATTCATCAGACCTATCATTGAGTACAGTGCCCCCTTTGGAATGTACCTAATCAGGCATATCTAACAACTGAAACATCCACAGAGGTTCCTCATTAAAAGAATACAGGGCATATGTGACATGTCCTATACAGACTGCCTCAAGGCCCTAGCCCTATATTCTGTCTCCTAAAGGCTGTTGAGGGGAGATCTACACCTGGCATACAGGGCATTGTCAGACCTCACTCTGATGGACCTCCTATATATCCGCAAAACAAACAGCGCCAGAATTATCTGTTCTAAGGATGTACAGTAAATCTTGCCTGTGATATAAATAAGACCTGCTGGAGAGGCAGTTATGTATCCCAGAGACTACCCCATCTCTGGAATAGGCTCCCAATCCATGTGAAGCAGAGTTAATCCCTAACCCAATTTGAATGTAACTTGGACAATTGGAGGGGGAATATGAAATTCATTCCTGGTTTGGCACCTATGTCTTTAATGGACACAGGCAGCCTGTAAATGGTTCATCTCCCAGGCCCCTACTTGTAAATGCTTCATCACCCAAGCCCCTGCTTACAGTTATCAAGGGTACCAGAACTTGTCAGAGATTTGGGATGCATGGCTAGGCTTAAAAAGGCCCTTGTGATCATTAGCCTAGTAAACAACCTATGAACCTATATAACAAAGTCCTAAAAAGCTGATTTGGGCAGTTCTGTAATGGTTAGAAATCACAGAAACATTGACAAAATTAGTACAAGCTATGTATAAGGAGCCATGGCACAAGAGTGAAGGAGTATTTGGACACACAGGATGGTATGCTGTTAGACTGGGTGTACATCAGAGTTCAGCTCTGAACCCACTGCTGTTCATACTGTTGATGGACTACATTAAGAAATAGGTTGGAAGGGACAGAGCAGCAAAATTGCAGTATGCAGGTGATGTAGCATCACAAGCAGTCTCTGAACAGGAACAACAGAATGCAAAACTAAGGCATGTGGGATGAAACTATGTACAACATATTAGCTGTCATGGCAGCAAATGTGGGAAAATAGGAAGAGGCTGAAAATTAAGGTATGAGAAAAATTTGCGAAACAGGTAAATTGCTTCAGGTGTCTTGAAGGGGTGGTTGAAGAGAAGGGATGGGAAGTCTGAATAAGGAGGTCAAAGCTAGAATCGGAGGAGCTGCAGCCAACTGGCAAAGAGTGTTAGTGGTAGTGTGTGACAGAAATGTGCCAAAGAAGCAGAAAAGTAGGGCTTGCAAAACACCGATGCAACCAATACTTCTGTATGATAAAGAAACCTGGCCAGTGAAGGCAGAGTAGGTCAGGAAGCTAGAGGTTTTGGAGATGAAGTGCCCAAGATGTGTGATAGGATGCACACTGTGGGACAGAGAAAGAAATGAGGACATCAAAGCAGAAGGCAATGTAGCTCTAATTGCAGAGAAGGTCAACAAGAACAGATTACAGTTGTCCAAGTACATCTCCAGGAAAGCAGAAGGGGATTTAATGAAGATTTGGGAGAGACAGGATGAGAAGGCAAGGGGAAACAAAGGTATCCAGCAAAGAGATGGATGGATTGTGAGACATTCAGGCATGACTATTGAAGAAATTAGGCAATGAGCACTGAATCAAGAAAAGAAGACAGTTGATGAAATACCTCATTACCTTGGAGAAAATGGAAAGATGGGGTTGATGATTGTCATTCACCCGGTCAGGATGTAACCGATGAACATTCGTGGTTTCTGTTCAAGCAGCTGTATTGTGTACAAACACATCAAGAATGAGGCAAGAACTTTAACTTAGATAAACTTAGAAACAAACTGGCTGTCTCTCTCATACACGTCCACGCTCTGGCTGCACTCTCAACATGGCACTGAAGCTAGCATGTGCTTGCTATTTATATGCACCTTGGAAATGCATCTTAATAGGTTCATAGGTTCATAGGACGATGCTATGTTATTGGCCTGGAAGCTCTTGTATGCCTAGACAAGAATTTCCCACAAAGTTAGTAATGTTCTCCATGTCCAGCAAGTACACAGGTGGGATCCCACGGATATATTTTCTGTTTCCCATCCAGTCATCCAGGTTCCTGTTAAAGAGGCCTAGTGAGATACTCTGCTTGACCTGGAGAGGAAGACTATTCCACAGATGGGGAGTCATTGGGATGCAAATCTATCCCGCAAACAAGTTCTATTAATGTCGCAGACCAGGTTGAGACCTTGCATGCAGGTTGGACGAATGGAGTTTGACTTACGGATATGCTGCAACTCCATCAAGGCTGAGTTTGAAATGGCCTTGTATGCCAGATATAGGTCACCTCTGACAGTCTGTACGAGACTGAGTATAGGGACAGGGCTTTTAGCCTATTTGTATAGGATAGGTATTTGAGACCCTGGAATTTCCTGGTCAGGAACCTCTGTGGTCTCTCTAGCTGCTGCATGTGCTTGGCAAGGTACATGCCATAAGTAAAGGTACAACACACATACATATTCTACATCCTCCCTCTTTGAGAAATGAGTCATACTTCATTGATGACATCGATTGACATGCAATAAATACAAGATGGTTCTTAGATGTGCAATTATACAGAACTAGATACATATATAAAACTATGTTTAGGTTGCTGTATATTTCACAGTAGGTCTGGAGATGCGACCAAATTGTGTGACATAGAATAGAGTATGGTTTAGCAACTGGGACTGTCTCTGCTGAATGTTCAACCTTGGGGACATCAGGAACGTCAGCAGAAGTAGTAATGGAAGTTAAGATACTTTCTGGAACAGGAACATTGTCTGGATTGCTCTGAGAGCTAGAGTCTATATCACAGGAATAATGCTGCATTATCGGTTCTGATACAGGAAGTAGATGTCTGCATTTTCTCCTGTACTCCACACCCTCAGATTCTACAAAATAGGATCTCGGCTCAGTACATAAACCTATTACTTGACCAATCTGGTTGAAACCTTTTGCCGTTTGTATCCTCACTGTCTCTTCTTTTTTCAGTGGATGAAGAGATCTACTCATTTTATTATAACTGGACTTCTGGAAAGAACATTTTCCGATTAGTTGGGCTTTGATTGCTCTGCTGATTTTTGCTTTAGGCCTCAACAAACTGGAACTAATGTGCAAGGTTGTTCTGGTTTGCCTAGATAAAAGTCTTTGAGCAGGTGAACCAAGTATATTGCCACGAGGTATGTTTCTGAGATTAAGTAAGTTCAAAAAGACATAGGTACTGTCACGCTTTGACTTCTCTAGTAATAGCTTTGCACTCTGTACTGCATGTTCAGCTAGACCATTTGGCTGTGGGTATTCAGGACTACTAGTAACATGTATAAAGTCCCATTCTCTTGAAAAATTCTGAAATGATTGACTGATAAATTGTATACCATTGTCAGAGATAAGCTTATGTGAACTACCATGGTCTGAGAAATGACATTTCATTTGGTATTAACAGTAATGGACGTTAGGTTAGGCAACAAATTGATCTCAAACCAGTTTGAGTAAGAGTTGACCAACACTAACTAATGTTCCACTCGAATATATCAGTGGCTACTGTAGACCAAGGCAGTTCAAGAACTCGACTTGGCTGAAGTGGCTCTTTTTTCGAATGTGGTTTAGTACTATTGCATAGTGAACAAGATGAAATTACTTTGTCAATGTCTTTCACTAGAGAAGGCCTAAATACTAGTCCTCTCACCCTTCTTTTATAGGGTCAGGACCTGGGTGCCCATAATGCAAAATCTGAATGTATTCACATTGTAAGGAAGCAGGAACAACTTTAGGACCTTTGAAAATAATGTCATCTTCCATCAACATCTCATTTCTGTAAGGACTCATACATAAGATAGAAGAGGTCACTTAAGGTTAATCATTTGTGAACTGAGGGGTGGAGCTAGGAACTAAACCTTCTATTAAAGGGGTAAAATAAAGCATTTTAGAGCTTTATTGGAAAGGCTCACCCAGACTCTGCTACACTTTGCTGTGAGGGAAAGGTTGGTTTTCTTTTTATTTCTTGTATTTTATATTGGTTTATTGCCTTTTTATATTTTGAGTGCTGTGATTTGTTTCTTTACCTTGTGTTTTGCTTGTGATCTGTTTTTAACTGCATATTAAAACTGCAAAAGACACCACAGCTCTGTTTCTTATGAGTCAGGAAGAAATTTCCCCATCCCCCCACCCTGTCACTGTCGTGTTCTTAAATACCACTATCTTTCTAGCTGCCTGCCTCTTATGTTAATTTGACCATATATCTAATTTCCTCTCTGCTTTCACTGGCTTGTGTGAGTAAGCACAAAATTATTTTGTGAAATCACTCCCCTTCGACTATTTAAATTTATTGGCCATTCTACTGTATTCCATAGTGCCAGAATATAAAAGTGATCATCTCCTTTCAATCTATCTTGCTGTTTTAAAAATAGTGACTCTCCACTAAAACTTAACTTTTTAGACAGGTAAAACTTAAGATGTTCTTCATGTTTCACTGTTGCAGTCATTACATTTGGGTAATCTGCTGACAGGTTGCCCTCAGTCGGCCTGAATTCCAAAGTCTTGGGTCCAGCGTTGGTTGCTGTCTCCTCTTCCATGACGTCAGGTCATCAGGGGTATAAAACATACAGCCGATGCCATTTTCTTTGTCTTTCTTGCCGCGTGGTGCCCGAAGCAGAAGCATTTCGCAAGTGCCGGTCGGCCGACTACTGAAATATTCGAGTTTGAGTTTCAGTACCGAAGTCTTCATTAAAGCTAAGTTTCCCATTGGGGAAACTGTTTTCTTGCTTTTTTACTGATATCAGAAAAAGTTAATAATTGTATTACTTGTGGGAAGCAAATACCTCATAAGGATTTCCATTTATACTGTATTCCTTGCCTAGGCCCTGATCACAATGTGCCTGGCTGTCGGTTTTGTGCTAGATTTAACCAACGCACTATTACGTGTCGGTATATTTTTGCATCAAAGTATTTTGGAAACAGATTTAACTACCCAGAAATGTCATCGGATAGCAATCCGACTACCAGAGTACATAAAAAATGCAAAGAAAAGGACAGAGAAAGGCAGTCGAGATCCAAAACCCACGACATAGCTTCTCCTAAGCCAGTCGCCGGTTCGCCGTTACTCAGTGAGGCGCTTTTGCAGCCCCTGATACCTGCTACCTTCGAGTCGCAGGCCTCTACTGACACCCATATGGAGTCCGGCATGCCGCAAGATACTCAAGGTATTGGACCGACGGATGTATCTCCCTGGGATGGGTCTGGAACCGCTGAGCAGGCACCGGCTTCTGAGGGTGTATTCAGACCTCGACATTTGTATATCAAACCGACGACAGCTGCAAGACCAAAGACAAAAGCAACTTCTAAAACTAAAAAACTGACACATGAGCCACGTGCACAGGCCTCTATGCCTAAAAAACAGATGATCAAAATGACTGAAGACCTTATTACCTTAATCAGGGGTACCCATCCCCCTCCTGATAAGAGGCCTAGGCAAGACACTCATTATGAATCTTCAGATCAGGTTTCTATTTCTTCTGATTCCTCATCTGTTCAGGAATTATCTATACCTCCCTATGAGGATTCTGGCGCTGAGGAGTCTATTCCATCTGCATCTCCTCCTGAGGATTATTCATTTGGAGAAACCTTGCATACTTTGAGGGAGCATTTTCACTGGGAGAGTCAAGACTTCTCAGAATCAAAAAAGAGGCTTAGGGATTTGCCTTCTTCTCCCTCAGCACAGGCCTTAGCCATTCCCCCTGTTTTAGACATTGTGAATGATGTGTTTTCGGAGTCAAGCAGGTCCCCTGACTCCTTACTTCCAGCTCCCAATAAGCCTGACAGATATTACAGGGTCCCTGACTCACACAATTTTTTATTTAGGAACCCTGCTGCTGATCCTGAAACTATTTCACAGGGTCCAAAGGGAGTTAAGGCATCAACAGCAAAAAATCCTACCCCCTCTGACAGAGATTCAAAGGCACCGGACAGATGGGGAAAAAAAGGTTTATACATCTGCAACCTTGGCAATTAGGGCCTTAAACTGTCAATTTCATATGCTTAAGTACCAACAACATGTTATGGGATTGCTGAAACAGAAAATGATGTTGATTTCAGAATGTGCAGAAAATAAAGAATTGCAGGAATTATTGCATGCAGGTGAACAAGTTGGAAAGCATACTTTGCAATGTGGTTTTGATTCCTTAGAGGCCTCCTGCAGAGCCGCAGTTACTGGATCTGTGATTAGGAGGCATGCCTGGTTAAAGGAACAAAATTTACCTGATCATGTTAAAGCTAAATTGCTAGATGCACCTTTACAGCATGATTCTCTGTTTGGTATTAAGGCAGAAGAGGTTTTAAAGAAAATGGAAGACAAAGCTAAGTCTATGCAAACTATTAAAGTCTTCTTACAAGTGCAGCCACCAAGATTCAGTAGACACTGGCCTACCAAAAATTGGTCCTTTCCTGTGTCGGACAGAGCTCAAAGGGGCAAATCCAGATGCCCTAAGGGTTCCAGATACCAGGCGCAAGATTCATACAGGTCAAAGCAATGGGGAGCTTCCACTTCCAAATCTGGAGGAGATAAAGCGCAAACCTACAGAAAGCAATCCCAATGACTTCCCTCTGCCTACACCAAGCACTTATCTTTTGGCAGCACCCATAGGGGGAAAATTAGCACTTTCTGCTCAAAATTGGCAGTTAATAACCCAGGACAAGTGGGTACTAAACATCATATCACAGGGATACAGATTCCATTTCCACACTCTGCCAATGGCAAATGGTTGGCCAGATCTGCCAAAAAATCAATGGGCAGAGGCACAGAAACAGGTTACGTCCCTCATGGATATGGGGGCCATTCAGACAGTACCAGAACAGGAAAAAGGACAAGGATTTTACTCAAGACTGTTCTTGGCACCCAGAAAGGACAAGGCCTGGCAGCCAATACTGGATTTATCAATTTTGAACACATACCTGGACATTCCAAAATTCAAAATGCTGACTTTGCAGCAGCTTCTGCCCATGCTGGGCAAGAATGTTTGGTTGGTGACTTTAGACCTAAAAGAGGCATACCTGCATGTCCCAATTAGATGGCCATTCACTCTACCCCCTGCCAGCCAAACCATAACAACAGACGCATCAGATTATGCCTGGAGGGCCCACATGGCAGGAATATGCATTCAGGGCATATGGTCACCAAAACAAATGCATCTGCATATTAACCAGAAAGAGATGGTAGCTGTTCAAAATGCCCTAACAGCCTTCAAGGACTTACTTCATCCAGGACAACTACTGATAAAGATGAACAACACCACAGTCATGTGGTATATAAACAAGCAAGGGGGCACACTCTCATACCCCCTCTGCAGATTAGCCATGGCACTGTGGAACACAGCTTTGACCTACCAAATACATCTTCAAGCTCAATTCCTGCCAGGAAAACAAAACACTCTAGCAGATGATTTAAGCAGAAGCCTTATGGATCCTCACGAGTGGAAACTAAATCCACAAGTCTTCAGCATGACAACAGAGAAATGGGGGAGCCCAGACATAGATCTGTTTGCATCTCCTCAAAATTATCAACTGAAAAGATTCTGCACAATGACTTATCACAAACAAGCATGGAAAGTGGACACCCTATCCTTCAGTTGGAAAAATCTATCAGTTTACGCCTTTTCTCCTCTGCCTCTTTTTCATAAGGTGCTCCTAAAAGTCAGACGAGAAACCAAAGATGATACTAATTGCCCCAGACTGGCCCCGCCAATGCTGGTACCCAGTCCTAAGGAACTTGTCTCAATACCCAGCTTGGACCTTGCCTCAAAGACCACAACTACTGTCCCAGCAAAACAATCAGATCCTGCACAATCAACTACAGACTCTGAACCTGGCAGCATGGCTGATCATGTAGTCATACAAACAACACCTCTCAGTAAAGCTGTGATGGATGTCATTTTGGAAGGCAGAAGGCCTAGAACTAGAAAATCCTATGCTGACAAATGGAAGAGATTCTGTGCTTGGAATCAAGCACAAGGAACTGATACAGCAGAACCAAATATTCCTCAGATATTGCAATACTGAGATGCTTGACAAAGGCCTATCTTTCTCATCAATTAAAATCCATGCCTCTGCCATTTCAGCTCATTACAATACAGAGCTACCAATCTTTTCTCATCCTTTACTAAAGCAGTATATTAGAGGAGCCAAAAATTTAAGGCCTCCTAGAAGATCACCATTGCCTGCATGGGACCTCAATTATGCGTTGGAAAAGCTCACCCTGCCTCCATTTGAACCAGCTGCTACCGCTGATATAAAGTTCTTATCATGGAAAACAGCTCTGCTACTAGCTATTAGTTCAGCAAGAAGAGTTTCAGAGCTACAGACCCTCATGGCTATAGAGCCTTTTATCATATTTTACCCAAACAGGGTATCTCTGAGGACAAATCCTACTTTTATACATAAGGTGGTTTCCAGTGTGGCTCTTAACCAAACAATTCATCTGCCAACCTTTTATACAAATCCGCAGAACAAGGGGGAGAGAATTCTGCATTCCTTGGACGTACACTGACTGCTAAGATTCTACTTAAGCAGGACTAAAGCTCTAAGAAAAACTGAGCAATTACTAGTGACATATGTTGCAGGATCAGAGGGCAAGGCTATTTCAAATCAGACAATTTCAAAGTGGATAAGCCACTGCATCTATTTCTGCTACTTACACCATGGTAAACCTGTGCCCAAGGGCATTAGGTCTCATTCCACCAGAGCTGCAGCTACTTCAGCAGCCTTTCTAAGGGAGTACCAACCAAAGACATTCTAGAGGCTGCTACTTGGAGTTCTGTTCACACCTTTACAAAGCATTATCATTTGCCTCTTTACTCTAAATCCAGAGCAGGCTTTTCCACTGCAGTTCTGCAGGGCCTTATAGCCACTCCTAATGCTGTTAGCCCCCCAACCATAGCTTTGGGATTCTACCCAAATGTAATGACTGCAACAGTGAAACACGAAGAACATAGTACAGTTGTGTACACTTACCATAAATGTAGATGTTCAAATGTATTCACTGTTGCAGTCCAGGTTATCCTCCTGCCATCCCCCTGTCATTCTGGAGTTTATCTTTCCTTCTCTATCCTCTACAACCTATGTGGTGTATTTGCTTGTAGATGAAGGTAAAGTTTATATTGATGCATGTATGTATATATATATATATATATATATATATATATATATATATATATATATATATATTTTTTTTTTATTTATTTTTTGCTACCTTTTGGGGGCACCTGACATCGGGGGCAAGAAAAACTAAAGAAAATGGCGTCGGCTGCATGTTTTATACCCCTGATGACCTGACGTCATGGAAGAGGAGACAGCAACTAATGCAGGACCCAAGACTTTGGAATTCAGGCCGACTGAGGGCAACCTGCCAGCAGATTACCCAAATGTAATGACTGCAACAGTGAATACACTCAAACATCTACATTTATGGTAAGTGTACACAACTGTACTTTACCTACTTTCACATCTAACTTCTCTAGTGCACACTGCAGTGTTTAGGATAAACCATTTCTTTTTCATCTTACCTTTAAGCATCCCTGTGACTAGCACTTGCTCTAATACCTACTGGAAAGCACTAGGAAGCCTTAAACTGATACAAGCACTCAACTCTCCTTATTAATAAGGAGAAATTAATCATAGGCACTAAACAGCCTATAGTTGCAAAGTACCTTGCTAAGGTAAGGGAAAACAGCTCCTGTACTTTAAAAAAAAAAAAAAAATCACCAAACCAGGCATATCCACGGGTCAGCTTCCGTTGATTTCTCCTGTCCACCTGGTGAATCTGGGCATACTGGGGCAATGCAGCAACTTCCTCATGTACACAGACAACCCTCTCCTCCTACCATCCAACACTACAACCTGTGAGAGATGCACTTACATAGCCAAACTGGAAGCAAAGCTCTCTCCACCCAAGATTGTGCTAGACAGTCAAGAGGAGAAGGTTAACACCCACACTACACCTCAAGTGACACATAGTCCTTCTAAACTCACACTACCAACACCCACACATAGCAACACTAAATGCACATATGCGGAGGCCCTTAACTTTAACCTGCCCAAGCAACAAGGACCTCCAAAGCTGAAATGCAAACAAACGCCAATCACAACCAAAGTGTCACATAGCTCACAACACCAGTGTGCCACCCAGCAACAGCCCCTAAGGCAAGACAACATACCTAACACTTTAATCATAGGTGACTGTATAGTCAGGCACACTGATGTCCCACTCACCAGGCTGAACAAGGAGAAAATTACAGTGAGCTGCCTGTCGGGTGCCAGGATCTGCCACATAACTCATGCAATCAAGTCACTCCACAACAAGTACAAATATGACTCTGTCATTGTCCATGTTGGAGTGAATGACTTGAGACGTACCACCCTGGACTACATGAAAAGAGACATGGAAGAGCTCTTGGATCATGTGGCCCAGGCAGGTATGACCCTAGCCCTGAGTAGCATCCTGCATTCGCCCAGAATGCTACCACAATATAAAGACAAAATGATTGACTTCAACAATTGGCTAAGCTTCTGGTGTCATTCAAAGGGGATCCAGTATCTGTCTGCCTGGGATGATATGATCGACAGACCATGGTGCTTTGCCAGAGATGGTCTGCACCTGTCGCCCCTGGGATTCAGGTTACTGGCTAAGGCTCTTGCCACCCCTATAGTGCCTTTTTTAGGCAAAGTTCAAATGACAAAACCACCACTGTAACAGGTACAAACATGCAAAATCTGAAGGTAATGCTACTCAGTGCTAGAAGTCTAAACCTCAAAATTGCACTCTCTCGAGGCACTCCTAAAAATGGAGAACATTGATATCTGTGCAGTAACTGAGACCTGGTTCAAGGCTCCAGAGAGCACCCCTGCAATACCAGGCTACAACTCTTACCACACTTTTCGGCCACCAAACCAGGATCGAAACACTAAAGGTGAAGGAGTGTCCATATTCACCAAGGATATTCACACCACCAGGTCAGTTGCCCAACACAATGTGTCTGAAATTCTCCAGCTGCAACTAACACTAGGTAAGACTGCAGTCCAAATTGTAGCTTGCTGCAGATCCCCCACCATGCCCCAAGATTCTCACTACACCTTTCTAAACATACTGGAAAATATTAATATACAACCAAACACCCTAATACTGGGTGATTTCAACTACCCTGCCATTAACTGGGAAAACTACTTGTGCACCAACACATTTGCCCAACGGTTCTTGGAATTCATAAATTCCAGTGCCCTGGCTCAACTAATCCATAGTCCCACCAGGGGCTCCAGTATCCTAGACCTGGTCATTACCAGCATGGGAAATCAATGCTCCACACCTGTGGTCACCCCCTCGTTGGTCAGGTCAGACCATAAGCTAATCACCCTTAACATCCACATCCCACCCCACCCCCCCAGTAAGGAAGCCTCCACAAAAAACTTCTCCAAAGCTAACTTCATGCAACTCAAGTCAGAAGTTGCAAACTTCATGACACCCATGCAGACGGGAACTGAAAGTTCGACTGCTGAGTCCTACACTAAGGAACTGTACGAGCATATCCACTCATGCATGAATCGTGCCATCCCAAATAGAACCAAGATGCTCTCCTCCAAAAAAAGGAAGCCAATCTCATGGTCCCCTGCCATAAACAAACTTTACAACAAAAGGAAACAACTGTTGCAGAAAAGAGGAAAATCCCAGAATGCAAAAAACTACCTTACCAGCCTCGGTAAGAAGCTGAGATCCCTCATAAAATCCTCCAAAGCTAGTTACGAAAGTAAAATTGCCAAAGATTTCAAAGACAGCCACAAGGCATTCTATAACTATGTCAAGAATCTAAATGTCAATGCTTAGATCTGCTCTGAGCTACAACAGAATGGCATTAAATATACTGATCCCAAGGATATTGCCAATATCCTGGAAGATCGATTCAGTGCCAACTTCACCCCCCTCTCACCCCCTAAATGGCCCATCTCAATACTGGAAGATTGCCAAATTCCTGTAGTAATGGCCACACAGGTAAAAAATGCACTCTCCAAAGCTAAGAATACAGCATCCATGGGACCAGATGACATCCCGGGCTGTGTACTACATGAACTACAAAATGAACTGGCACCTCACCTAAGTGTCATGTTTAATCATACCCTCACCTCAGGCTTCATGCCCACTGAGTGGCGCACAGCTACAGTTATCCCACTCCACAAGGGGGATCCATCTTGGATCCCAGGAACTACCGCCCCATCAGTCTGACAAGCCTGATCTGCAAGGCCATGGAACGTATTATCATGGAACTTATAAACAAAGACATTGGCAACCTTAAAACACTGGACCCCACCCAGTTTGGTTCATGAAGGGCCCATCTTGTCTCCTGAACCTTATTGACTTCTTCGAATCAGTCTCCAGAGCCGTGGACGAGAGTAAGGCAGTCCACACAGCCTATCTGGACCTAGTCAAGGCCTTTGACACCATCCCCCACTCTGGAATCATAGATAAACTTACTAAGCTGGGCATTAATCCCTACGTCACTCAATGGGTTGCCAACTGGCTTACTGACAGAACCCACACTGTAAAAGTAGCTGACTCCAAATCCAGCTCCAGGCAGGTGACAAGGGGAGTACCTCAGGATTCAGTCCTGGGACCTCTCTTGTTTGGCATCTACTTCTCTGAAGTACAGGCCAACACTAAGGGACTCTGGCTAACTAAGTTCGCAGATGACTGCAAACTGGGAGCCATTACTGAATCCCCAAATGATGTGGATACTCTACAAAAGGGCCTTACAGAAACAGATGCTTGGTGCCAGAGCCATGGGCTCAAGCTCAATGCCAAGAAATGTATAGTTATCTCCTTTGGGAAAAAACATGTATCCATGAATTATCACATAGGTGGCAGTACATTAAACACCGAAAGTGTGATAAGAGACTTAGGGACACAGGTGAACAGTGGTCTCACCTTCAATAACCACATCACCACAGCAGTCAGGAAATCCTTCTATGTGGCACACCTCATCACTCAGGGCTTTTCATCCAGAAAAAAGGAGGCCATTGTCCCACTGTACTCATCCCTCATTAGACCCATTATAGAATACAATGCCCGATTTGGTATGTACCTCTCAAAACTTCTGCAACAACTGGAAAGGCTGTAGAAATACCTCACTAAATGAATCACAGGCCTAAAGCAGATGCCCTATGCTGACCGCCTTAAAAACTCCAGCTATACTCTGTTGCATATCGTCTACTCTGAGGCGATCTCTACTTAACATACAAGGCCATGTCAAACCCAGAGCTGTTGGGCATGCTACACTTAAAGAAATCCCAATCCCTCAGAGCCACATGCTACAGGAATCTAAATCTTGTCATCACAATAAACAAAACATGCTGGAGGGATAGGTTCCTGATGCAGAGACTCCCCAGACTCTGGAATAGACTGCCCATACATGTCAAGCAGAACGCCTCTTTGGCCCTCTTCAAAAGGAACCTTGATGATTGGATGGGAGAAAGGAAATTCACCCCGGGGATCACGTCAGTCACCCTGCTAGACAGGGGTCCAGGGAAGTAAATAGTGTGGGAAGAAATAGCCAGGGAATTGTTATGGCTAGGCTTGTATAGGCCCTAGGGCCGATAGCCTAGTACCAACCTGTGAACCTATGAAATAAGGTTGTACTTCAGGCGGTGCACTGGATTGCTTTGATGGCCATCTTACCTAGATGTAGTGGTTGAGCTTTTGCAAAACAGGATCAGTGTTTGTATGGTCTCTCACCTCATCAAGTCTCGTGGTTGAAAAATTATGCACTTCCATGGCATCAAAGTCAAAATTCTCTGCATCAAACTGTTCTGTTGTATTTCTGAGTGATCTGGAAAAGATAGCCAGATAAAGAAGTTTGCCTTTTGGATAGACCATTTTGAAGTTATGCTTTTGTAATCTGAGCATCATTCTTTGCAATCTTGCTGGAGTGGAATGCATAGGCTTCTTTAAAATAGTAACTAGAAGTTGATGATCAGTTTCAATCTAAATATCTTGACCATAAATATAATCATGAAACTTCGAACATACAAACACAATTCCCAAAAGTTCTTTCTCAATCTCTTGCATTTCAGTTTGAGTAAGAGTTCTAGATGCATAGGCTATTGGTCTGAACTCTTGAACAATAACAGCACCAAGACTAAACTTTGAAGCGTCACATGAAAGAGTTACTGGTCTATTGACCTCATAGTATCTTAATGTAGGTGGAGTGGCAATTTTCTGCTTAAGATCATCAAAAGCTCTCTGGTGCTGTTCTTGCCAAGACCATACAACATTTTTATGCATCAGCTCTCTTAAAGGCACTGTCAGTTCACTGAAATCTGGTATGAACTTGCCCAAATAGTTAACCATACCAAGAAAACACTGTAGAGCTTGAACATTATCTGGTGCTGGCATCTCAAGAATGGCTGTTTGCTTAGACAGGTCTGGTCATTAACCTGTACTGGTAAGTAAATGACCTACATATGTGACTTCTGGTGATCTGAATTTGCACTTCAGATGATTGACCTTTAAGTTCGCTTCACATGCTCTGTCTCAAACTTTCTTGAGTTTTCTGTCATGCTCTACTTCACCATTGCCTCCAACCAACAAATCATCTACTATTATGGCACAAATCATCTACTATTACGGCACAAATCATCTACTATTACGGCACAGGGATAACCTGAAAAGATCTGTTCCACTGCACACTGAAAGACTTCACTTGCAGAATTTATTCCAAATGGCACTTGAGAAATCTGTATCTTCCAAATGGGGTACTGAATGTAGTCAGTAATTAAGATTTGCGATCAAGCATTACTTGCCAAAATGAACTCTTTAAACCAAAAACAGAGGCAGCGAGCTGTAAAATCCAAACCGGTTTATTGTTAGCTTACAGTAAACCAGCTTGGATTTTATAGCTCGCTGCGTCTTTGCTTTTGGTTTTAAAATGAACTCTTTGCATCTAAGAAAGAAAATACAGTGGCATTCAGTATTAGAGCTGTGACTTCTTCGAATGTTCGCATAGGATGATGAGGTCTCTTTAATGCCTTATTCAAATGTCTTGGGTTGATGCATATTCTGATTTCATCTGAGCCTTTTTTATGAGTTGCTACCATAGACACCCATTCAGTTGATTCTGTAACTGGACAAATTGCACCTTGTTGCACCATTTTATCCAACTGAGCTTTAACTTTGCTGTGCATGGCTATTGGAATTTTTCTTGCCAGCCTGACCATTGGATTGACCTCTGGGTCTAATTTCATAGAATACACTACTGGAAGCTTGCCTAGCCTGTCATCGAATATATCAGCATATTCTGAGAAAATAGCATCATTGAAGCTGGAACTGGGACACGTGCTTATATGATAAACTAATTTAGTAAAGGAAAGCAAGACCATTCTCAAACTGTCTCTGAGACCCAATAATGACTGCACAGGTCTTCAAAATATGTAAAACAACAACTTGTAACTGTTCCTAGCCAAGTAACATGAAAGCATTACCGAGCCTTCGGTTTGAATTTCTTCACCTCCACAGGCAACAAGTTTCGCACAACTAGCCACATTAAGTTGTTCACCAGCCCTTACTTTGGCAAATGCTTATACTGACATAACATTACACTTTGAACCAGTGTCTACCTTGACCTTGAGGGGTTTACCATGGATCAGGACAGTACAAAACACTTTGTCCTTTGCTAATAAGTCTACTGCATTAACCTTTTCACCAATCACTGATACACCATCTACATAGAAAGTAGACTGCAATTCTACATGATCAACTTCCTTTTTTAAGTGACCCTTCTTTGCAACTGAGTGAGGTTTACTTGACTTGCAAAACTTTTGAAAATGATTCAATTTTTTACACTTGTGGCATTGTTGACCAAATGCGAAACACTTTTCCATTTTGGACTCATGGTTGGCACCACAATTACAACAGTTAACAATGAAGCTTGACTTGGGTTTTGTTGATTCACTCCTGTGCTCTAGTGAGCATTTGCGCTGTACTGAGCATGTTCCTTTAACTGATCTAGTCTTAGAATTTGCTGGAAAACTATTGGGTTTCCCTGTGGAGCATGCAGGGGTGGCAGCTGCCATGTGCTTAGGCCTGATTCTGCTTCTCACATGCTGCATGCTGTCTACATCTGCTGTGGAGCCTGCTGAAATCATGCTCTTATCACTAGCAAGTATACTTGTGTGCCTTTCTGTAACTTCATGGATCTGACAAATATCGATGGCTTTGCACAATGTTAAGTCTCTGCCACAAAACAAAATCTTTCTCACAGCAGCACTATTAATACTACACACAAGCCTGTCCTTTATCAACTCATCTTTTAAGTTAACAAACATGCAAGTTTTAGATGTTCTTCATGTTTCACTGTTGCAGTCATTACATTTGGGTTATCTGCTTGCAGGTAGCCCTCAGTCGGCCTGATTAACAAAGTCTTGGGTCCTGCGTCGGTTGCTGTCCCTTCTTCCATGACGTCAGGTCGTCAGGCATATAAAACATGCAGCCGATGCCATTATTTATTTATTTATTTTATTTTACATTTGTTAACCGGGGGTGTCTGACTGAGCCGAAAAGGCCCTTTTTCAGCAGAGGCCCGGGGAGAAAAGCTCCACAAAGAAAACTTACAGACACATTTAGTTATTTAGACATGATCAGTATACACACAAATTACAGGAGACATGTTTTTACAGTGGTATGTGGCACATAAACAGTTACAGTGGAGAGAACAAACAAAAAAATATTAATTTTAAAAATAAAGTTAATTAATAGATTTGTGGTGTACAGCTGGAATGCGGAATATAGGTAGAATACATACATAGTACACAGGTACAGTACATACATTGTAGATTAGCCAGTGTTTGTGAGTAAGATTGAAAACTATTATCAAGTGCTCTAGATTTTGTATGTATATGTTATCCACTTTCACTAGCCTGAGGAGCAATCATGGCACTGCCAACTTTCCTTGAGATGTTGCTTGATGAGGTCTTTAAAGGAGGCTTTGGATGATGTGTTTTTAATGCTTGTAGGGACAGAGTTCCATTTTTTAGCCACTGAACTACTATATAGTGCATCTCCAAAGCTATTGTAGCTGTTGGTGACTTCTAGTAGTAGTTTGCGTGATGATCTAAGAGACCTTTTGGCTGAGTGATGTTGTACTAGGTTTTTGAGGACAGGACACTTATTGGGGAGGTAATAGATAGAATGACAGAGGCAGAGCTGATTGTAGGTTAGGAGGTTGGGCAGTTCAAGCCAGTGGAGCTGTCTCAAAGCAGTACAGTGATGAGTTCTATATGAGCAATTTGCAGCAAAGCAGGCAATTCTGTTATAGCAGGCTTCCATTTTGCTTAGTTCAGTTTTGTTGAGATTAGTCAGAATGGGAGATGCATAGAGTAGGGTGGATAGAAGTTGGGAGCGAGCAATGGCTGATCTTGTGTTGTTGGTAAGAAATGGTTTGATACGGTAGAGCGACCCCAGTTTGGCATGCACTTTTTTAATAGTTAAGTTGAGATGACTATCAAATTTTAGGTGAGAGTCTATGGTTATTCCCAATAGCTTAGCCTGTGCCACTGGAGCAATTGGAGTAGCATTAGTGGATTAGATAGTGAATTTACTGTTAGTGTTTTTGTTAGAACTGGTTATAATCATAAGCTGAGTTTTCTTTGGATTGAGGATAAGTTGGGCTTTGGTAAGGTAGTTTTCAATGTCAGAGAATGCTAGTTGAGTTGTTTGCAGGAGGGTGGGAATGTTTTGTGCAGCACAGATTAAGGTAGTGTCATCTGCATACTGAATTATAGATGCATGCTGTGTGGAGGTGTGGAGGTCATTTGTGAAGACTGTGAATAGTAGTGGTCCTAAGACAGAACCCTGTGGGACTCTTATAGTTATGGGCAGCTGAGGAGAGAGAGAATTTTCCCATTTCACAGCTTGGTACCTGTCAGTTAAGTAGCTTTGGAACCAGGTAAGAGTGGAATTTGATAGATGATATTGGTTTAGTTTGTTTAGCAGGATTTGGTGTGAGACTGTGTCAAATGCTTTGAGACTGTGTCAAATGCTTTGGACATATCCATTACATCAGTCTTTCTTGCCATGCGGTGCCCGAAGCAGAAGCAGTTCACAAGTGCCGAATGGCCAACTCCTGAAATTTTCGTTTTCAAGTTTCAGAACCGAAGTCTTCAACTAAAGCTAAGTACCCCGTTGGGGAAACTTTTTCTTGCTCCTTACCAATGTCAGTAAAAGTTAATAATTGCATTACTTGTGGAAAGCAAATACCTCATAAAGATTTTTATTCGTACTGTATTCCTTGCCTAGGCCCTGACCATGATGTACCTTGCTGTCGGTTTTGTGCTTTATTTAATCAGCGCACTATCCATCGTTGGCATATTTTCGCCTCTAAATATTTTGGTTCTCAGTTTAATTATCCAGAAATGTCGTCGGTTAGCCATCCGACTGCTGGGATTCTGAAAAAATGCAAAGATAAAGACAGAGACAGGCCGCCGAGGTCCAAAACTGCTGACAACACTTCTCCTAAGCCAATCACCAGTTCGCCGGTACTCAGTGAGGTGCTTTCGCAGCCCTTGATACCCACTACTTCTAATTTGCAGGCCTCTACTGAGACCCATTCGGAGTCCAGTATGCCACGAGCTGCATCAACTATGGAACCCGCGGATGTCTCTACCTTGGATGGGTCCAGAGCCGCTGTGCAGGCACCGGCTTCTGAGGGTGTATTCAGGCCTACAGACTTGCATATTAAACCGACACCTCCTTCTTCTCTTAGGCCTAAATCTCGAACCATTCCTAACAAAAAGGATGCCCAGGCCACATGCTCAGGTCTCTATGCCTAAAAAATAAATGATAAGAATGGCTGAAGATCTAATAACTGTAATCAGGGGTAGCCAACCCCCCCCCCCTTTCTAAGAGGCCTAGAACTGAAGTTGTTTATGAATCTTCGGACCAGGATTCTGTTTTTTCTGATTCTTCTGATGATCTGGATTTGCCCTTATCTACTTATGAGGATTCTGATGCAGAGGACTCCATTCCCTCTGCTTCCCCTCCAGAGGATTTTTCTTTTGGGGGAACCTTACATACTCTAAAGGAGCATTTCCACTGGGAAAGCCAGGATTTCTCTGATTCAAAAAAGAGGCTTAGGGATTTCTTACTCCTACCTCAGTATAGGCCTTTAGCTATTCCTCCTGTGCTAGACATTGTTGATGATGCCTTTTCAGAATCTAGTTTGGCCCCTGATTCCTTGCCTCCTACTTCCAGAAAACATGACAGGTATTACAGGGTTCCTGAGTCACACAAGTTTCTTTTTAAAAATCCTATTGCTGATCCAGAGACTATTTCACAGGGGCCCAAGGGCATTAAGGCTTCTACTGTAAAAATCCTACCCCTTCTGATAAAGACTCCAGGACGCTAGATAGATGAGGTAAGGTTTACACTTCTGCAACCTTGGCCATTAGGGCTTTAAACTGCCAGTTTCATATGTTAAAGTATCAGCAACATGTTATTGGATTGTTTAAACAGAAAACAGAATGGGCAGCACAGTGGTGCAGTGGTTAACATTGTCACCTCACAGCAAGAGGTTCTCTGGTTCGATTCTCGGCTGGGGTGCCTTCTGTGTGGAGTTTGCATGTTCTCCCTGTGTCCTCCCACATTCCAAAGACATGCATCTGGAGCATTTCTCCCCGGGCCTCCGCTGAAAACAGGCTCTGTGGAACCTAGTCGGACATTCCCGGTCAACAAAATGTTAAATAAATAAAATAATAAATAAAATGATGTTGATTCCTGACTGTGTGGAAAATAAAGAATTACAGGATTCAATGCATTCTGCTAAACAATTTGGAAAACATGCTTTGTAATGTGGTTTTGATTCATTAGAGGCCTCTTGCAGGGCCGCTGTTACTGGGTCTGTGCTCAGAAGGCATGCTTGGCTTAAGGAGCAATCTTTGCCTGATCATGTTAAAGCTAAATTCTTGGATGCTCCCTTAAATCAGGACCACCTGTTTGGCAACAAGGCTGAGGAAGTTCTTAAAAAGATGGAAGATAAAGCTAAATCTATACAAATTGTTAAAGATATCTTACAAGTTCAGCCTCCTAGATTTAGTAGGCACTAGCATTCTAAGAATTGGTCCTTTCCAGCCCCTTCCAGGTCTTCTCAAGCCAAACCCAGACATAGCAAAAACCCCAGGTTTCAATCCCAGGGGACACACAACTAAGCAGTGGGGGGCCTCCACTTCCAAATCTGGGAGTAATAAGACTCCCCCTTATGGTAAACTGTCCCAATGACTTTCTTTTAAAATTTCCAAACACTTATCCATTGGCTGCCCCTTTGGGGGGAAAGATTGCTCTTCATGCAAAGAACTGGGAACTCATTACCCAGGACAAATGGGTTTTAAATATAGTGTCCCAGGGATACAGATTTCACTTCTATATGTTGCCAACACCAAGCGGGTGGCTGGACCTACCCCCAAATCAGTGGGCAGAGGCCCAAAAACAAGTACTTGCTCTCTTAAGCATGGGGGCTATTCAGCTGGTACCAGAAGAGGAAAAGGGGCAAGGATTCTACTCGAGACTTTTCCTGGTACCAGAAAAGACAATTCATGGCATCCTATCCTGGACTTGTCTACTCTAAACACCTTTCTGGAGATTCCAAAATTCAAGATGCTGACTCTTCAGCAATTACTTCCTATGCTCGGCAAAGATGCCTGGTTGGCAACACTAGATTTAAAAGAAGCATACCTGCACATCCCAATCAGGGAATCTTGCAGAAGATACCTATGCTTCAAAGCAGGCTACATGCACTATCAGTTCTCTGCACTGCCCTTTGGCTTATCTACTGCGCCCAGGGTATTCACAAAGTGCCTAGCTCCAGTTATTGCATTTTGCAGGCAAAGAAATATTCAAATATACCCATACCTGGATGATTGTCTAATTCAGGCAGAAAGCCAGGACATACTTTTGAATCATCCGGCCTTTGTACAAAGGGTTCTAACTTGTCTGGGATACACCATAAACGAAAAGAAATCACACCTGGTAGTCTGTCAACAAATTATATTCCTGGGAGCAAGCTTGAAAACAACTTCCCAGATGGCCTACCTCACGCCAGAGAAACAAATTAATTTGACAACCTACTTCAAACAAGTGGCCACAAAGACCCTGCTATCTACAAGACAAATACTGCAAGCCTTTGGGTTCATGGCCTCCTGCATTCTTTTAATTCCATATGCAAGACTACATATGAGGAAACGACAGTGGTATCTAAAAGGCCTATGGTGTCAACATTCTCAGGATCTAGAAGCAATGATTCGTATCATACCTTGCCTACGCCTAGAGTTCCTTTGGTGGGCCGAGGCCTGCCACCAACACAAGGGACTACATTTCACACCACCCCCTGCTGCCCAAACCCTAACAACAGATGCATCAGACTATGCATGGGGGGCTTACCTGGCAGGGAAGTGCATTCAGGGCAAATGGAACCCAAGTCAAATGCACCTGCATATCAATCAAAAAGAAATGTTACCTGTACAGAATGCTCTGACAGCCTTCAAGGACCACATTCTTCCAGGACAACTAATGGTAAAGATGGACAATCCCACTGTTATGTGGTACATAAGCAGGGGGGGTACACATTCTTACCCCCCTCTGCAGACTAGCCATGACATTGTGGAACGCAGCCTTGAGCTACCAAATGCACCTACAAGCTCAATTCCTGCCAGGAGAGTTAAATATGCTGGCAGACGGACTAAGCAGAAACCTCTTGGACCCACACGAGTGGAAACTGGAACCAAGGATTTTCAACATGTTGACAAGCAAATGGGGGAGCCCAGATGTAGACCTGTTTGCCTCTCCCCAGAACTACCAATTGGACAAATTTTGCACAAGGACTCCCCACAAACAAGCCTGGAAAGTGGATGCTTTGTCCTTCAGCTGGAAAAACCTATCAGTCTATGCCTTCCCCCCCTGCCTCTGCTCTCCAAAGTACTACTAAATATCAAACAGGACAAACCAATGATGATTTTGATTGCTCCAGAATGGCCACACCAACACTGGTACCCCCTCTTGTGCAGTGTGTCACGTTATCGCCATGGCACCTGCCTCAGACTCCTTCCCTGTTGTCTCAACAGGAGAACCAGATTCTGCACCCTCAGCTTCTTACACTGAACCTTGCAGCCTGGCTAATTACATAATCTCTCCTTTACCATCCCTCAGTAAACCTGTGATGGATATCATTTTAGAGGCAAGGAGGCCTAGCACTAGAAAATCCTACGCTGAAAAATGGAAAAGATTCTGTTCCTGGAACCAATCTCAAGGGATGAGCACAGCAGTGCCCAATTTACCTCAGATTTTACAATACTTAACTGAGATGCTTCAAAAGGGCCTATCTTTTTCCTCCATTAAAATCCACGCCTCAGCCATTTCAGCTCATTATAACACAGAACCCCCCCCCCCGTTCTCTCATCCACTGCTCAAGCAGTTCCTCAGAGGGGACAAAAATTTAAGACCACCCAGGAGAGCTCCAACCCCAGCCTGGGACCTTAACTTTGTTTTGGAGAAACTCACTCTACCTCCTTTCGATCCAGCTGCTACTGCAGACCTAAAATTTCTTTCTTGGAAAACAGCTTTCCTTTTAGCAATCACTTCAGCTAGAAGGGTATCTGAATTACAGGCCCTTATGGCAGTGGAGCCTTTCACCATCTTTCATGCGGACAGGGTGTCCCTCACAACCAATCCATCCTTCATGCCCAAGGTGGTATCCAGTGTGGCTCTTAATCAGTCCATTCATTTGCCAACCTTCTTTCCCAATCCACAGAACAAACGGGAACGGATATTGCATTCCTTAGATGTGCACAGACAACTCAGATTCTAATTGGACAGGACTAAACCTCAAAGGAAATCTGAACAACTGCTGGTAGCATTTGCTGCAGGGGCAGAGGGGAAGGCTATTTCAAAGCAAACCATTTCTAAATGGATAGGCCATTGCATTCATTTCTGCTATAAGCACCATGGAAAACCTATCCCCCAGGGGATCAGACCTCACTCCACCAGGGCTGCATCTACCTCTACAGCCTTTCTCAGAGGCATCCCTACCAAGGACATCCTAGAAACTGCTACCTGGAGTTCTGTACATACTTTCACCAAACATTACCATTTGCCAATTTTCTCTAAATCCAGAGCTGGCTTTGCCACTGCAGTCTTGCAGGGCCTTATAGCTGGCCCAAATGCTATCTAAATTCCTCCTCCCAACCGCACCTTTGGGAATCTACCCAAATGTAATGACTGCAACAGTGAAACACAAAGAACATGGTACAGTTGTGTACACTTACCAGTCCTGGTTACCCTCCCTCCAGCCCCCTAACTTCTTTTGGTTATACCTCGACTTTTCTTTACTATGCTTAAAAGCATTTTTGGTGTATTTGCTTTTTTGTTGGAGGTATATCATTGCACTTTTATATTTAATTGCTCCCATTAGGGGGCACCTGACATCTGGGGCAAGAAAAACTGATATAATGGCATCGGCTGCATGTTTTATACCCCTGACGACCTGAAGTCATGGAAGAAGGGACAGCAGCCAATGCAGGACCCAAGACTTTGTTAATCAGGCCAACTGAGGGCTACCTGCAAGCAGATAATCCAAATGTAATGACTGCAACAGTGAATACACTCGAACATCTACATTTATGGTAAGTGTACACAATTGTACTTTTTGTTTCTCAAGTCAGTAATGTAAGCTGCCAATGTTTCTCCTGATCTTTGGTCCCTTGTGTAAAACAAATGCCTTTTTAATGTAACATTGGTCTGGGGGTTGCACATTTCTCTGAATTTACGCATCATACACTTGGGTCTTCTCTTGATTCAGCCTGAACAACAATACGATGGTTTTCTCCTTTACCTTCATACACTGCTGGTGCATAAACAAGTAAATGCTCTCTATCAATGGCCTCTGACCCATCCAGGTTTAGCAAAATGAATGCCCTGGTATGTGCATTTTTATCTGAGTAAGCTGCTTGTATGAAAACATCATAACCTTACTCAAATATTCTCCAATTCTCTGCAGTATTCTGATCAAAGACAAGTGGATCTGGTCTACGAAATGCCTCTGCCATATTAACACATTAGTGAAGGTTTTTGCAAGTATGCATGAACACACACACATACATATATATGCCAGAAATTTATGCCAATACTTTTAACTATGCCCAATAGCACAATAAGCCACTGAGTAATTAAACTCTGTGAAATACTTTGCGAAATAAGTTTCCAGGCACTGTAATACTCTTGAAATTATTGTATTTTGAAATCACCTCTTATCTGTGTAAGAAACATTTCAAAGTAACTGCACTATGTGAATAAACTGGGCAGCAGAAGAAGCTCAGAGTAAGAAACATTTCAAAGTAACTGCAAATTGTGAGTAAACAGTACACAGCACACTGAAACACTTCCAAAATGGCTGTATTCTGCTAAATAAGTCTTTACAGTGCGAGAAACACTCTGTAATGGCAGCCCTTCATGAGTAGACACACCCAGCACAAGACAATTTTCAAAATGGCTGTATTTTGACTGCACTTCACAAAGTAATTGCACTTTGCACACAGTAAACTCTTCAGAATAAATTCTCAGTAATAAGAACACACTGTAAGCACTTTTACACACTTTGTGATGCTTCGAATAATTCTAGTTATGCTATTCAGAGCTTTAGTTAACGGAATAGTAGTTTTTGCCAAAACACTGTAATTTGCCAAAAAACATGCAGTCGCCTTGCTTTATTTATGCTTAATATGCCCTTTCTGCCCTTTATTGTATTCATTTTGCCCATTTAATATCTTTTCTTTTGCTCATTTTACTCTTAAACATACTCGTTTTGCAATTCTAAGGTGACTCTGAACTTCCTATAAGCTTTTCTGATCATTGTTCTATCAAATATCTTAATTTCGAACATTTCATGTAATTAATACACTTTTTATGCTTTTCGTTTGCTTTATAAGCATTTTGTGCTATTTGTTTGCTTAGTAATGCATTTTGTGCCCTTGTAATGCTCCATTTTATCTCTTTTAATAAAGTAATCATTTGTGCAAGTTTTTATTACCTTTAGCTTATTTCTGGCCCTTTATTTGCTTTCTTTTCTCTTATTTTACCTTTACTGTTAATTCTGCACCTTGTATCTCTGAAAATCAGCCTCTGGAATCCCGGTTCTGGCACCATCTCGTTCACCTGGTCAGGATGTAACAGATAAACGTTCATGGGTTTTGTTTAAGCAGTTTTATAGCGTACAAAAAACACATCAGGAATGAGGCTGTGATGTTTGGGGAGAGATGGGCGAAGGCTGCCAGCCTAGTCAAATAGAATTTGATATATAATTCTGGCATTTGTAAATAAATGTAAAATACAGGCATGTTTTCTTGAGTGTATAAGAACACTGTGAAATGTGGAACTGCAAAATATGTGACAACATTGCACTCTGCTGGCCCATTGAAGCATGTTGTGACCCTTTCATGTTAGAATTCGACTCCAGTGTATCTGAATGAAGGATTCATGACCATTGTTTTAAATTTACATGTGGAATGTGCTTTATTGCTCTGGTTTCTGTTAGAATATACATGTGAAATGACTTATATTGTTGTAAGTTTCTGAACAGGTGTTAGATTGCTAAATAATGCAGTTTGTGGCCTGAGAAATCAGACCAGGTGTTAAGATGATGTAATATAAATACTGGGAAAACTTAAGTGTCAAAAATGATGTAATTTGGGAGGGCCTTAGAGACATGTTTGTTAGTAATGTTTAAATACTATTTCTCACAAGAGACTGAAGCATTTTGATCTTGGATGTCTAACTCAGCACTCTGCCTGTGACTCTCTCACATGTAAGTTTTAGCACTGTGATTTCTTGTAGGAATAGTTAAAGCTAGTAAATATTAATTAGATATTTTTCTTTGAAATCAGACCTGTCCAACTGTATTATTTTAAGTGTCTGTGTGATCTGTGAACTCTTAGATATCGCTGTAGTGTAGTAGTTTTGTCTTGTGTTTTAATTATGTATTATTAAATATTTTTAAAACCTTCTACCTGTGGCTGGTTTATGTAGAAATAAATTATGTTTTAGAGTACATTATATATTTATAGAGTTTACTGTCTAAGCCCTCCAGTAAGCTTAGACTGATTAGTCACATTACCACTGGATAATAATATTGCACAGTAATAATTGGAAACCCTTTTAAGGGCCTTTTAATAGCTGATATTATTAGCTGGGTGGTGGCAGGGATTACTACTGTATGGTCTGGGTAAAGGGCACAGCTGGAGAATTTGTGTCAGCCTTTCCCAGGAGTGTCTGTGAAGTTGTATGAATACTTATCTCAAAGTGTGTGTGTGTATTGTGTCAGCTACTTGGCAGGGACATGAACCACTGGTTGGACAGAGAGGGTAGTGGAGGTATTAGCCTGCCCAGCTAGGCTGAGACCTGGACCCTATAGCTGTGCCAGTGGGGAGTCTTATTGGGGACTTGGTGAGCAAGGGAGCAATCAGCCCCAGACTGACTGTGATCTCTGTGTGCACTTAAGGGAAATCGTACTTTACTGTGTGTATTAGTTATCCTTTCCTCTTCTACAAGATGACCTCCCTGGTGTTAGTGGTGAGGATTGAGGCTCCTTGATTGCTGGGCCAGGGCATGGTCATCACAGAGGCAATAACTTTAAATTACATAAACTTATAAACAAACTGACTCTCTCATACATGTTCACTGTCTGGCTGCACTCTCAAAATGGCACTGAAGCTAGCATGTGCTTGCTGTTTATATGCACGTGCTGACCTTGGAAATGCTTCTTAAAGGTACAACACACATACATATTCTACAGTGATGATGATGATTAAGATCTATTTTTAAATGTGCCTTGTCAGTTATCTATGAAGACAGGATAAAATATATTGCAAATTATCAAAAATGAATTTATTCTTAAGTACTCAGTCATAATTTCCATGCAAGTAAGACATTTGTTGAAAATAATAGGAATGTGGCTTGTACTTTGCAGACAGGGTGTCTAGTTTGAGCTGCTTTGAAACAATGAATTATTATACTGTGTCTAAAAATCCTGCATGCTTATTTTCAATGGTACCCCCAGCCAGGCTCTTTTCATTTTTGTTCTGTTTAGTCCAAGCAGGAAGCTCTGCAACCATTTATTATTTTAACAGTGGGGTCTGTCACAGTGTCACTGCTTTGGGTGGGGAGGATGGCAGTTGAGGTGGAGTAGCTTTAATAATGCAGAACTTTTTCATATCAATGATAAGACATTCGCTTTACTATAATGGTGCTTGTGGTTTGAAGTGATTTCAGCAACAGGTTGTGCATCTATTGGTCAGTGGCATAAGTGAAGGTTATTTTACCTACTTTCCTGCATCTACATTCAGCACTAGCCTTTAATGGTTATGTGGGTAGTGTTTATTTGTTCTTTTCATGTCTGTATTCTGCTAGTCACTCTGGTTTCCTTACACATCTTAAAGATGTGATAATTAGGTTTGTTTGCAGCTGTAATGGAATAAACTGCCCTTTGTTTGTATTATGGAGCTTTGTATCTCTCTCTGTCTTCCTGTAAGTTGACTACTGAGATGTGAGTCAGCAAAAAAGAAACAATTGGTTAATTTTCTGTTATAAAATATAAAATTCAGATGAAGCATCTGTATTAGGTAGTAATTTCATCCTTCTCTTCTTTTTATCTGATGTATTTTTTACTAAACAAATACGGTGTAGATGTGGAAATTATCTTTCCCCTTCTTCCTCCTATTGTTACAAACTTCAGTGACATATGGAGAGAACTATTTAAACCATAGCTGTTACCCTCTAATTGCTGCTGTCTGTGCTGTTTTTTCCATCTTTTGTGTTTATTTTTCTGTTTCACTACATTTATGTATTGTTCTCACCTCAGTAGTTTGAATATTCTCTTTCTTTGTTATACCTTATTTCAGAATGTATCCATTTGATGTGTACAGTGCCCAACAGTCTTTAATCTTTGTTTTGTCTCACAGCCGATTGTCCACCCGTTCACATTCTGTCTTATTTTATACCAGCATGGAGTATATCTGACTTGCACAGTGTAAATGCTTCTATGCTTTCACTATTGCTGCTTTCCTAGAACAGTCTCTTTTCTTTCAGAATTGTGCCATGCTGTTGATATTTCCTAAAGGAAGTTCCCTTTTTGTAAGTTGATTTGTATCATGCATGTCATAAACTTTGACATGAAAGCAGTGCTACTCCTTTTACTAATTTGCATGTGTGTTGCATCACACCATGTACAGCTGTCATATGACTGAACGTTTTCTGTTTGCTTTTTGTGCTTGTAAGAAGCAGCTCTGTCTGTCTGCACTAAATAAATTGACAGGTTCTTAATAAATAACACAGACTTGCAAACTGTAGCTGTGTTGGGATTGCATTATAGCTGCATTAATAGCTTAGAGCAAACCCGAATAAGAATGCTTAGTTTTTCTGTTTACATGTAGTGCGTTTTTTATCATTGTAGTGCTATAATCTTTAGTAACCCTTTGTTTTGTTCTAAGTAATATGATTTTGTGATGTAAGCTGTCCTTTCTTGCATGCTGTTTGCTTCATTTTGAAAATCTTGGGGAACACGCTACTTAAATTTATATCTGTCTCTGTTCATCCCTAGTTCCTGTGTTAGATGCATTTTTAACACTACCCATAAAGCAGCTTCCATTAAACCTGGTAGATTTTGGACATCTCTGTTATGCCAAGCAGTTTTTACGAATAGCACTGGTATTAGGAGTTAATAGTCATGCCATGAGAAAATTAATGAGAAGCCTATGTACTCTTCTGTATTTTACCTGAGGCCTTTTACAAGCACAAAAAAACAGCTGAAGGAGAGATACTATAGCTATTGTGTGTGCTCCTACTGCTAGGCTCCATCTTGACTTCTTTCCCCTCTGTTTTCTCTTTGATCCCAAAATAACCTGCCTGCAATCCAGAAGGGAAAGGCACTGCACTTGTTAATCTCCCTTTGCATGTATTCATTTAATGCTTTCCTAACTTTTTGTGAGATTCTGTTTTAAAGATGTAACATTTTCAATCCCAGCTGTATATCCTTCTCTCCTAAATGTTCCTTTATTGTTCAGACAATGTTGTGCTGAAACTGTATGCACAGCCAAGAAGCAAAATGACTTTCCAGTGAAGAATCACTCAGGTGCCTTGCCTTTAGATGTGGCTTGAATCCAGAGATGACTCCCAGTGACTTTATGAAGACTGGTCATAAAGAATGATCAGTCTGTGATCTTGTGAACGCAGGACCTAAAAGCAGTAATGATTATGTTCTGACTAGTCTCAGTCCTTTACATCTCTGCTTATTGCAGCACCTGAGAAAGTGAATAGGCATTTGTTAAGGCTTGTCTCCATACAGTTGATGATTTTATAATGTAGAAATAATCCAGAAAGTAAACATCATTCGAGATGTGTATATTGAAAGTGTGCCTGTATGTCTTTTGTACATAATTTTAGTGTCCTTTTTTATTTCTAGATGATGATGACCATTAGTGTTCAGTGTTTAGTTTTCCAGGTAATCATCTTAGCAATGTGCCTCCATCAGATTTCCATGAGCTTCTGTTAGTCATTAACTCTTCTCTCTTCAGTAAATCCAGCTTACTAAAAATAAGATGTGAGGTTCATCTTGGCCATTTCTCTTAATTTCTTACTGAGCCCACATGTTCAAGGCCACCATCAGCCTGTTGTTATAGCTCTTGTAACTCAGTTGTCATCTGATTTGCCCTTCACTGAACAGCCTGTATAAGTCCAAAATCCTTCCCCAAGTATGGAATTCGACACTGCAGACAACTTCAGATGATGCCTTTTTAGATCCTCTGCACAGCAGTAGAACCATAGCTGTATCTCTTGAATCTATATGCTCTGTTGTATATCCAAGATTATACAATGCCCCCCCCCCCCATTAATATTCCAAAACATGCACGCTGATTGGCCAGCATGCCTATTGTAAATCCCACAATATACCAACGGAAAAAGTTTGGTATAAAGTGCTAAAAACATTTTTTTAACAAATAAAAAAGAAAAAAATGGAGCAATGGACACTTTCTTTTCTCTGTTGCTTCCGTTTCTAAGCATTGATGTACTGGATATGCGTGGGATGCAAGTCCCATACGCATGTTCAGTACATCAACACAAGGAAGCAGTGTACCACAACCAGCGGAAGAGCAGTAAAGTGCCGTTATACAAAGACATTATTTAAGAAAAGTAAATATTTTTTTCCTTAAATAATGTCATTGTATAATAGCAATAACCAACTCCGTGGTTGTGATATATTGAAATTTACCCATGGTTGGCTTTAATCACTCGGGCTTCGCCCTTGTGATTAAACCACACCAACAGTGGGTAAATCTTCAATTATACCACACCACGTCATCAGTTATTGCTTAAATATTCTTTGCTTTGGAGTCAGCTAGTCTTCTTTCCTGTTTTGCAAAATATTCCAGGCGGTTATGCCTGCATGCTAATGTACATAGCTTTGCACAACTTAGCTCTAAGCTCCAGTTGATGCCATCTTTCAAACTATTAGTAATGTATCATAGTCATTTTGAAAGATCAGAAGTCTCTTCTACCACTGGCAATACAATATCTGCTATTGCAGCATAGGTTGTAAGACAGGGAGCTCTATCATGTATAGTTCTGGGCTCAAATTCCTCGGTCTCCACTTACATACTCTGTGACTGTTAGCAAGTCACATGAGACCACTGCTGTTACTTCACCCTGAAACTGAATTGCCCTTATCCAGTCAACAAATGATCTAAGAGCATAAAACTATGTTTTTATATGCAGTCCCACCTAATTCTTCCTGTAGTCTTTCCTGATCCTGTAACCAATATATGACAGCCTATAATAAAAATAGCTGACAGAATTGATCCTAAAACCAGTCCTGGTGGTACTTTGTGTATCACTGTTTTGGCTGAGAACACCAAGCCATTGCCTCCTGCACTGTAGTGTCTTTTTAACCAGTTTTCTTATTCATATCACTACTGTCCTGCAAGAACTCATTGCTATGATTTTTTTTCATAGGGTTCCTGTGTGCTATGCTGATGTTAACACAGATCATGGCCACTGGATGTCATATGTGCACCTCGTAGCTAGACTGGGAAGACTTTTGAAACCATGTTGTTTTGTGTGACATCAAACTTTTTAAACTTTCCCTTCAATAATTTCTCCATATCCTTTCACACCACATAGGTTATGCTTTCTGGCTTAAAATTCCTTGACCACTTCCTCTGCTGAAGCAAAAATGCTACCTGATCTGCAGTTGTTTTTAGGTATAATGCATATTAAAAAGGATGACTTGAATAAGTCTTATGAGAAACTCTATCAGTTCCTTTAGCAATATGGTGAGCTTCCTGGCTGCTGCTACTTAACCCCCACGTAGTCTTGAAAGATGTTCATTATTTTGGCCTTTCTGCTACTAACCTATCTCTTCTTCTCATTTAGTTCTTATTTTTTTCTACTGTTGAGGGCTGATATAGTATAATTGTCAGAATTCTTCACCTGAAATGTGGGGTCTTCATGCAAGGCCCAGCCTTAGCTTTGTACATCTTTGCTAATTGTGCAATATTAATCAACACTACATCAATGCAGTCAAAACTCTGCATGCAGTACTTGGGCAGAACATTGTGTGCAGTGATTTTGTACCTTAGGATATTGATATAGAAAAAGGCCAACTGGTAGGAGTCTTAATGCTTACACAGCATGTGCGGAATCATTTATCATGCCTTGAAGTGATTTCATGTTTTTATAAGTCTTCAAGCAGATTTTTGAAGGAGGGAAATATTACTGAAAGTTGTATGTGCATTTATCAACTTAATGAACTGACTTGTAGCATATTTCATTGAAACTCAGTATTTTTGCTCTCCATTTAAGTTGACATAACTAAGTTTGTAACCTCTAACCATCAATGGGAAATACAGAGCATTAGTCTGACTAGTCTCATATGCAAAGCCATGGAAAGAATTAAAAATAACATAGGAGACCTTCAGACACTAGACCCAATCCAGTTTAGTTTCATCAAAGGCAAGTCATGCCTACTTAACCTGGTAGACTTCTTTGAGAAGATCACCAAAGGAATGGATGAGGGCAAAATGGTACATACTTATTATCTTGTCCTAGCTAAGGCTTTTAATAAATATCCTACTCGGGCATTGTAAGCAAACTCGTGGAATTACGCATAAACCACTGTATAACTTACTCCTGCTGGCTCACAGACAGGACACAGGAAGTTAAGACTAGAGAGACTACCTTCATACCACCAGTGGAGTCCCCCAGGTCTCTCTGATGAGTCCGCTCCTCTTTAGCCTCTCTTTTTTGGAAGTGAAGATGTCAAGGGCCTGTGGGTTACCAGTCATAGAATCCTGCTATGATGCTAACATCTTACAGGGAGATCTAACACAGACAAACGAGTGGTGCCAAAACCACAGCTTAAAACTAAAGGCCAAGAAATGCATAATAGTACCTTTTGAGAAGTCATCCACACAGGGAAACTACCTCATTGATAAAACACCCGTAAACACAAACACAATAGTCAGGGATTTGGGGGGACTCCTGTAGATAGTAACCTGTCTTTTGACCAACAAATATCTAAGTTAGTAAGAAAATCATTCTGTGTCACTCAATTTATAAGTAAGGGTTTGGCATCTAGGTCCAAGAAAGTCATCATGCCACTGTACTCAGCCCTTATCAGAACCCTTCAGTATATACCTGACCAGGCATGTACAACTGGAATGTCCACAGATTTCCTCACAAAAAGAATACAGGACATAAACAGCATGTCCTATGAAGATCACCTCAAAGCTGTGTCTCTTTACGTTATTTCCTCCAGACTGCTGAGAGGCGATTTACGCCTGGCATAGAAGGCATCCTTAGATCATGCTCCGATGGCCCTTTTGTATGTCCACAAAATGAACAGCATTAGAACTACTAAATCTAAAGATTTAAACTTTGCTTTTGACTTACACAGGATATGTTTGAGAGACAGGTTTATATCGCAGAGAATTCCCATTATCTGGAATAGGCTTACCATCCATGTGAAGTAGAGTCCTTTCCAAACCTATCCAAGTGCAGCCTGGACCAGCAGATGAGAAATCAGAATTCTATTCACCTCTGGTCTAACATCTGTGTCTCTGATCAACAGAGACAGCCTTTAAGTCATACCCTAATTAACATACACCCCTTAAAATAACCTCTAAGGCTCAGTAACTCATGGGATACATTTGTGTTGCATGACTAGGCTTATAAAGGCCCCAGTACAGTTTTTAAAACTGGTAGGATGGATATATGTTCATTCATACCAGGGTGAGCTGATGCATTTAACTTTAATTGGCATATCAATTCATTGTACTCGATCTTGGTCTGCCAAGACCCACCTCTCGTATTGTTTGGTGCAGTTTTCAAAATACCACATATAAACTTAAAAAAGGTTTTGCAATTTTGTGCATGTTTAAATAGGAAACTGTTAAGGTTGCCTGTTGCAATTGCATAATTATGTTTATATATATCCTTTTGTGAAGTTGCCTTTCCATTTTGCCCACATAAAAAACAGTGCAGCCAGATCATAGTGCAATTTAAATAAGTCCCTTAGAAGCACAATTCCTGTCCACCAAACAAATATTTCCATGAAGAAAACTGTTCAAAGCAATTACTTCCTTCTGCAAAATTTACATGCACAGAATGCAAGCACCACACTTCCAGATGCCTTTACCAGAGGTCAGTGTTTTGGTATTTGTTTGCTACTCAAGTCAAGTCTGGTGGGGGATGCTAGTAAAAAGGTTGACCACACCAACTGCTGAAAAATGACAACAATTATTATACTACTAGTTTTGATTGATTTTAGCCAAGAAATCTCAAGATTTTTTTAGAATGTGATCATTCTTTGGTATTACTTCTTTACCTGGCGTTGATTCAGATAGTGAATTGTTTGCTAACCCGACGGATTCTACACATTCTTCTAATAAGATTCCAGTTTGACCACAAAACTCAAATCCCAACTATACAAATGCAGCAAGTAATATTCCATGATTAATTTGCTGTAAGGATTTTAACGATTCGATCAATCAAGATTTGCATTTTGATATACCGGATATACTGAACTCACATGGTAATTTAACTTCAATGTTGAACACTTTTTATAAAAACATAAATAGAGTGAGTAACTTACAGATTGATAATTTATTTTTGACTGAATTTCTTAACAAAAGGGCTCCTAAGGGACTAAGGATTTATACATTTCCTAATGCATTGACTTTAGGTGATCAGGAATATTTTGAATTGATTGGCATGTTTGATAGGCATGGTCTGGAATTATTGCAGTTTATTATTAAATGGAACAATCTACAAATTAAGAAATTATTTGATGAGGTCATAGACTTGAACAGTTGTATCATCAATTGTTTACTTTTTGAATTTAATAAAACTAAATATGATCACATTTTTCCAATAGCTACCTACATTACAAAAGTTGTCCCCCATGGCTCTGCAGGAAAAATATCTTTAGGGGACAGCTGGTTAGAATAGCTAGAAATTGTTGCAATTTCGACTTGCTTCAGGTAAAAGCAGACAAGGTAGTTAGGATGTTTTTAGAGAAGGGTAACCCCCTGAAACTTTTAACTGACATAAAGGAAGAAATTTTTATAGGGTGAGGCTCAAAATATAACCCCTTTTTAGGTGCTGATATTAGTGGAAGTACATTTAACGGACCAACTATCAATTATAAGGATAGTAAAAGTTTTACTAGTTCCCTGGTACTTGCACATGACTCTTATTCAAAGGAAGTTAAAGACTTAATTACCAAATATTGGAAAATGTTTAAAGTTAATGAGGATGTTTTTAGTATTGTGAGTGATACCCTGAGCTTTGTATAAAAAAAGGCGTAGAAACTAAAACGGTATTATTGAGGAGAAAACAAATATCAAAACACTGACTGCTGGAAAAGGCACCTAGAGGTGTGGTGCTTGTAGTCAGTGTATGTAGGTTTTGGACAAGGAAGTAATTGCTTTGGATAGTTTCCTTTAAGGAATTATTTGTTTGGTAGACAGGAATTGTTCTTCTAAGGGACTTATTTAAATTGCATTACGCTCTGGCTACAATGTTTTTTCATGTGGGCAAAACAGAAAGACAACTTTGCAAAAGGATATATGAATATAATTATGCAATTGCAAAAGACAACCTTAATAATTCCCTATTTAAACATACACAAAATTGCAAAACCTTTTCTAAGTTTATATTTGGTATTTTGGAAACTGCACCAAACAATACCAGATGTGGGTCTTGGGAAACTAAGATCGAGTACAATTAATTGATATGCCAATTAAAGTTAAATGCATCATCTGACCCTGGTTTGAATGAACATATATCCATCCTACCAGTTTTAAAACATAGGGTGGCTAAATTATAAGGTGTAGATTAATTTCTATATTCTTGCCTTATTTTTAATGTGCACACCTTTCTATACAGTTCTTATATAGCACTCAGTTTCATGATATTTCATTTTGATGGAGTTGACTTTTAATGCATTTGGCTTTTGAGACTTGTTTATAACAAGTTTTGTACATCACATATTATGCCTTTAACAGTTTTAGTAATTACTTAATGAAGTTTTGAATGGATCACATGATAAATTAATGAAGTTATTTAAATGATGTTTTATTGTATAATTAACGGTTCTGTAGAAGTACTATTATTAGGGGACAAAAGCACTTAACTGTTACACCTTTTTGGACTTGAGTTGTTTTTCTGGCTTGTTTCTGGCATTTTATTAAATTTATTTCTTATTTATTACCCTATAGTGTGAGTGTTTTTTTGCCTTTAACACTATGTTATTACAACACATAAAGATGCAAGATGGCGGTGCCCTGTGCGGCAGCGACCTCTCTGGCTCCTGAGATCCATCTTCTGTATTTTTGTTAAATTTATGTTAATTTTACTTATGTTAAAGTTATTATGTTTAAATCTGTGTGAATTGTCAATGTGCGGTCCATTGGTGGTTCGTTCTTGACCTGGTCGAGTGTGTGGGGGACTGTAGCGATAATGTTCGTGTTTTGCTTTCTTGAGAAATGTTGGACTGATTAATGGAAGTTTGGGCCTACAGTGACCTCAGTGGCAAGTTTAACTGAATGTGGAGGGTTGAGGCCAGATTTATATCTGCCATGTTTGTTTGTAAGGACTGGACTGAATTCATTGAGTAGGAGGAATTGGACTGGATTGGGGATGCTGCTAGTGGTGTTGGAGATAGAATTGGTGATGTTATGGATGGTGGATAGATCATTGGACTGGTTCTGGCTGTTTGGACCTTCGGGTAGTGGCAGTTGCACTGTATTCAGCGATTCACGCAATGGCTTGACTTTATATGACAGTTATGTGTGAATTTATTTTTGTTTGTTACAAACAAACATGACAGACATAAATCTGGCCACAGCCCTCCACATTCAGTTCAGCTTGCCACTGAGGTCATTGCAGATGTTGCTGGAGATGGAGATAGTGGCAGTGTGGTTGGAGACTGGTGGTGGTGTGATTGGAGGTGATTTTGTAGTCCATGTAATCATGCCTGGTTGAGGAGGCTTGATGCATTCTGTACCTCAATTGGCTCAATCACTGTGTTGTCACTGTTGTTATATATGGGTATTTGTTTCTGTGTTTCTGTTGTACATTGAGCTTGGAGAACCGTAATTTCATTCAGCTGTGCATTTTTTGTATGGTCTGATTGAATAACAGTAAAGATGTTCTTCATCTCACATTGCTGCAGTCCTTACATTTGGGTATACCGCTGTCCTCGGTCGGCCCGAATACCAAAGTATATGGCTGACGTCGGTCAAGGCGCATTAAACTGACGTCAGGACGTCAGGGTATAAATACGCATGACCGACGTCATATCCTCAGTCTTTTTTGCCGCGTGGTCCGATGCAGAAGCAAATTTGCGAGTGCAGGTTGGCGTCCTGAGATTTTCCGAAACCGGAGTTTCAGACCGAATCAAAGTTGGCTAAGTACCCCGTTGGGGAATATTTTGGTTTTTTCTTGCCTCAGTATTTTACCGGATGTCAGAAAAAGTAAATAACTGTATTTCTTGTGGGAAATAGATACCACATAGGGATTACCATAACTTGTGTATACCTTGTTTAGGGCCTGAGCACGACGTTGTTGGGTGTCCCTCTTGTGCTAGATTTAACAAACGTACTATAAAGAGGAGATTAGATTGTGCCAGGTTAGTCTTAAGCGGTGCAATTACAAAATGCCGTCGGATGCTCCGAGGACAAAGCACCTAGGCCTAGGTTAGAAGAACCGTCCGTCCCGGACGTCGGTTCTTTAGACGGCTCGGTTGAGCCGGAGGCCCAAACAGAAGTTTCCTTAGAGTCCCAGGGAGAGACTTTATTGTTACAGGATGTGTCTTCTCAGGAGGTAGGCCAGGCTGAAGGGGCCTCTCAGGTATCTGTCCTTCCCTCTCTGCCTAAGGTGGTTAGGCCTTCCCCTACTGTTACCAAGGCTTCCTCCAGGGGCAGGCCAGGTTTAGCTGTAGCAGGTGTCTCTCCTAGTACTTCAGGCCCTGTGCCCAAGAGACATATGCTTAGGATGGCTGAAGATTTAATTACTCTGATTAGGGGTTCTATGCCCCCTCCTGACAAAAGGCCTAGGGTGGATCCTGAATTTGGGAATTTTGAGCAGGATTCTGATGCTTCAGAGTCTTCGGCTGAAGATTTGCAGGAGTTTTCTCATTATTCTGATTCTGATGTGGATGACACCACTCCTTCTGCTTCTCCTCCTGAGGATTTTTCATTCTCAGAGACTCTCCATACCATGAGGGAGCATTTTAAATGGGAAGGTCAGGATTTCTCTGATTCCAGGAAAAGACTTAGGGAATTTTGTTTTACCCCAGCACAGACCTTTAGCTATTCCTCCTGTTCTTTCTGTGGTGGAAGATGTTTTGCAGAGGCTTCTCTTAACCCTGATTCTTTACCTCCCGCTCCTGTTAAGCCGGACAGATACTATAGGGTACCTGAAGCCCATAAGTATCTCTTTGAAAGCCCTAGGGCAGATCCAGAGACTGTTACTCAGGGACCTAAAGGGGTTAAGGCTTCTGTTGTTAAAAATCCGGTTCCTCCGGATAAGGAGGCAAGGGCTTTAGACAGATGGGGTAAGAAAGTTTATACTTCTTCAACTTTAGCCATGAGGGCTTTGAATTGTCAATTCCACATGCTGAGATATCAGATCTATCTGCTTTCACAGTTAAAGTCTAAGGTAGATGCTCTTGCAGAAGGTATTGAATGTAAGGAGTTACAAGATCTAGTGCATGTTTCTGAACAGGTGGGTAAGCATTCCTTACAATGTGGTTTTGATGCTGTACAGGCCTCTTCGAGGGTGGCTGCCACTGGTACTGTCCAGGCACGCCTGGCTAAGGGATCAGAATTTAGCTGAGCATGTTAAGTCAAGGATCTTGGATGCCCCTTTGCAATCTGATGTGTTGTTTGGTTCGCCTGTTGAAGCAGTTTTAAAGAAAATGGAAGACAAAGCTAAGTCTATGCACACTGTTAAAGATTTTTTACAGGTTCAACCTCCAAAGTTTAGTAGAAATTGGCCAAGCAAGGGATGGACATATCCTTCTTATGATTCCCAGTCTAGGGGTAGGTCTAGGCGTGGTAGGGGCAGAGCTCAGGGCTCTTTTAGATCCAGGATAGGGGGCTCACCAGCACAGTCTTCAGGAGAGGGCAGGGGTCAGCCCTTTCGTAGACAGACCCAATGACCTACCTTTTCAACTGCCAGAACCTTCCCATCTGGCAGCACCTTTGGGAGGAAGATTAACACTTTTCAAGAAAAACTGGAGTTTAATTACCCAAGACAGATGGGTTTTGGATATCATTCACCACGGTTACAGATTTTATTTCCATACCTTGCCACCTTTCAAGGGCATGCCAGACATTCCTCCTCAGCACAGACTAGAAGCTTACAGACAAATTTCTCTATTACTCCAGATAGGGGCCATACAACCGGTGCCTACGGCAGAAAGGGGCCTAGGATTTTATTCTCGCCTATTCCTAGTACCAAAAAAGGGGAACACGTGGAGACCAATTTTGGATTTGTCTATCCTCAACACCTTTCTGGACATTCCCAAGTTCAAGATGCTGACATTGCAACAGCTTTTACCTCTACTGGGCAAAGATCGCTGGATGGTAACTTTGGATCTCAAGGAGGCTTACCTCCATGTTCCTATCACTCTAAGTTGCAGGAGGTATCTGCGTTTTCGAGCTGGAAATTCTCATTATCAATTCTCTGCATTGCCCTTTGGCTTATCTACTGCACCCAGAGTATTCACAAAGGTTCTGGCTCCAGTGATAGCCTTCTTCAGATTGAGAGGAATACAGATCTATCCTTATTTGGACGATTGCCTGATTCTGGCTCAAGGCAAGGACGAGCTTCTACAGCATTTAAAATATGTGATAGCAGTGCTAAGATGCCTGTGGTATTCTGTGAACGAAACAAAGTCCAGTCTAGTACCTCTCAGGACATGTGCTTTCTGGGTGTGAGACTGAATACAGCAACCCAGATGGCCTTTTTGACCCCGGACAAACAAAAGAATCTTTCCCTTTACTTCCAACAACTATCACACCAGTCCGGGCTGACTGCAAGGACAGTCCTTCAAGCCTTAGGGTTCATGGCATCTTGTATTCTGGTGCTTCCCAATGCCAAACTGCATATGAGGAAGCTACAATGGTATCTCAAGAATCTATGGACACAGCACTGCCAGGATCTGGACACTGTCATTCCAATAATACCTTGCATCCAAAAGGAATTCTTGTGGTGGGCTCAGCAATGTCACCTAAACAAGGGACTTTCTGTGACCCGACCAGAGGCGAGTCAGATTTTAACAACAGATGCCTCGGACAAAGCTTGGGAGCTCATCTCAATGGAAAGTGGATACAGGACAAGTGGCCTGCCAGACTACAGCATCTACATATCAACCTGAAGGAGATGTTAGCAGTCCAGTTTGCATTAACAGCTTTCAAGGAATTACTTCTTCCAGGACAGGTGTTGATTCTAACAGACAACACAACTGTCATGTGGTACATCAACAAGCAGGGGGGAACACATTCTTACCCTCTATGCAGACAAGCAATGATTTTGTGGGACACTGCTCTCAGCTTACAACTAAACCTTCAGGCAAGGTTTCTTCCGGGAGTACAGAACTCCTTAGCAGATGTGTTAAGCAGACAAATCATGGATCCCCACGAGTGGCAATTGGATCCTCAGGTATTTCAGCAATTAACAGTGTCATGGGGAACACCAGACATAGATCTGTTCGCTTCTCCTCTAAACCATCAGCTACCAAAGTTTTGCACAAAAAGGATACACCAAGCAGCTTGGAAAGTGGATGCTCTTTCTTTCAGTTGGAAAAATCTTCATGTATATGCCTTTCCACCTCTTCCTCTACTTCTAAAGGTGCTGCTAAAGGTAAGACAAGACAAACCAAGAATGATCCTGATAGCTCCAGACTGGCCTCGACAGCATTGGTACCCATTACTGAGAAATCTGATAAGGAAACCACCTTGGCCCTTGCCTTTGACTCCACACCTGTTGTCCCAAAAGGACGGTCATCTACTCAATGTCAAGCTTCACTCTCTTCATCTCACAGCATGGCATATCCTGTTTTAGCTCATAGCAGGCCTCAACTTCCTCAACAAGTTTTGAATGTGATTATGGAAGCTAGGAGACCTAGTACAAGGAAAGTGTATGCAGACAAGTGGAAGAGATTTTTGTTTTGGAGTGCAGCAAAGGATTTGGATGTTTCTGAGCCTAATTTGAGTGTGGCTCTTCAATATCTTACTGAGTTATTGGACAAGGGTTTGTCCTTCTCTTCCATTAAGATTCATGCTGCAGCAATTTCATCTCACTATGACTGTGATCCACCTTTATTTTCTCATCCTTTGTTCAAGCAATTTCTCAGAGGGGCAAAGAACATAAGACCTCCACGAAGAGCTCCTACTCCTGCTTGGGACCTCAATTATGTGTTGGAAAAGCTCACTCTACCACCTTTTGAACCTGCAGCTACGGCTGAGTTAAAATATTTGTCATGGAAGACTGCTTTTTTGTTGGCCATAACCTCTGCAAGAAGGGTTTCTGAATTGCAGGCCCTTATGGCGGTTGAGCCTTTCTTGATTTTCCATAAGGATAGGGTATCTTTACGTACTAACCCTTCCTTTATGCCTAAGGTGGTTTCAAGTGTGTCTTTAAACCAAACTATTCATTTACCTACCTTTTATGCAGACCCCCAAAACAAGGGAGAAAAGATTTTGCATACTTTAGATGTACACAGGCAGTTACGCTACTACTTAGACAGGACTAAGAGTTTCAGGCAGTCTCAGCAGTTGTTTGTTTCTTTTGCCTTGTGTTCTCAGGGCAAGCCTGTGTCAAAACAAACTATTTCTAAGTGGATTGGGTTTTGCATTGCTTTTTGTTATTCCCATCATGGCAAGGAGATTCCAACAGGGATTAGACCTCATTCCACTAGGGCTACTGCCACTTCTACAGCCTTTTTAAGGGGGGTGGCAACTAAGGATATTCTGGAGGCTGCTACTTGGAGTTCAGTACATACTTTCTCTAAGCGCTACCACCTTCCTCTCTACTCTAAATCTAGGGCTGGGTTTGCCACTGCTATTTTACAGGGCATTTTGGCAGCTCCTGCTTCTCTATGATTTGCCATCCTCCCTTACCTCTGCTTTGGGAATCTACCCAAGTGTAAGGACTGCAGCAATGTGAGATGAAGAACATAGTACAGTTTTGTACCTACCATAAATGTAGATGTTCGAAGATCCACATTGCTGCAGTCAACCCTCCCTCCTTCCCCTCTGTGTTTAGGGGTGGTTGTGTGGATAGGTTTGTTCTTTAGTATATTTGTAAAAGTTGTACATAGTTTGGGTGCAGGGGTGTTTAGTGTTTGGTGGTTTTTTGATTTTACCCTGTTTAGGGTCTTCTGACATCTGGGGCAAGAAAAGACTGAGGATATGACGTCGGTCATGCGTATTTATACCCTGACGTCCTGGCGTCAGTTTAATGCGCCTTGACCGACGTCAGCCATATACTTTGGTATTCGGGCCGACCGAGGACAGCGGTATACCCAAGTGTAAGGACTGCAGCAATGTGGATCTTCGAACATCTACATTTATGGTAGGTACAAAACTGTACTTTACTTTTTTACTTTGACTTTTGACATGAGACAATTGTTTTGGTTTCTTAGTCTTTACTTTAACAAACTAGCGTGTGAAATTATGAGTGACTTATTGAATAGAATAACCTTGTGAAAAACTAGAATTTGTACTCTAATTCCAAATACGTGAAATAATAAAAGCTGAGTTGATGTACCTTGTCCCTTTAACTGCAGTCTAGGAAAAAGAAGAATGAGAAATACATGATTTTATGTGAGCCCTGACAAACACCCTGAATATTATGCTTATTTACTTTTAAAAATATTAACTTTTAGTCTTGCATCATGATGTAGCTTCTTTACATAATAAGTATAAAACTGTAATGTCTAGCATTAATGACTTGTTTGAAATCCTTCAGTTAATCAGAAAAACAAAACTTGTATGAGGGGCATAACAAAATATGAGAAAATAATTTAGGATGCCCAGCAAAATCAGGGATGCAGTCTGCATGCAGGGATGCATGCACATGTGCTGTCACACACACACACACACACACACACACACACACACACACACACACACACACACACACACGCACACACACACACACACACGCTCATACATACACACTCATGCTCACTTGCACCCCCTACATACACACTTACTATGAAGTAAAGATTTTACCATGCTTCTTCTAAATGGCCAGAGAACAGGGCCACAAGCATGACGTCCAATGTTTTTATTTTTTTTTAATTATAGAGCTGAGCCAGAATGCCAACAAGCAGAAGGTACGATTTATTATTCGATTTAAAGTGGGGGACCACTGTCCTCTCACCCTGTGGTTCTGGTACCCTTGCACTCTAACTGCTTGGTTCCTAATGCTGTTTGTCAAGTGCCTCCCAGCTCATTGTTGCAATGCAACACAAAAAAGAAGACATTCCATCTCTTCCTTATGCCATATAATGATGGACAAAAAGAAAGTCCAATAGTGTACAGGTGTCTGATTGCCCATTCTGCTGCAATATTTAAATCTCACACCATATCCTGGAAAGTCTGTCATTTGCCATGTGAATCATCTCCACTTTCATTGCCTGTGTCATCTAACAATGAGAGAGTCTGAAGCTGTTCCAACCAGGAGATCTTAAAGTATCTGTCAGTTGGACAGATAGAAAGCAGCAATGTTGCAAGTAAACTGTTTTATTTGAAATTATTGTTGTTTGGGAAAACGTTTTTTTAATTATTGTTGACTGAGCCCCCCAGGTCAGCACTAGGCCCTAGGCAGCTGCCTAGGTGACCTAGTGCTAAATCCATCCCTGCTTAGTGACATTTTCTTTTTATCCTTTGCTCTGAATTTGTGTATACATATCTAATTAACAGATGGTGTTAACTGCTTTCTCAATCTTTTTGTCTGTTTTTTACTATTTCTTCACAAGACAGAGTGCTTAGCAAAGGATATTGGGTGACTCAGCCCCTGAAGACAGTGCTAGAGTTCTGCAGAGTTCTGTAATATTTTGGTGCAGAATAGCAGATGATCCATGCCTGTTTGTCAGTTATGGATAGCAGGTATGGGATTGCCTGAATCTAAGATGTGGTAAATGTAGATGTGGCATTTACATGTTCTCACTGCCTTAGGTCATGTAGACAAATAGATTTTAAGTGACAAATAAAACAGAAGTCTGTAACAACTTATGAAGAATAAGCCACCACTATGGGTAAAGGTGATTTTGAAATTCTTAAGTATTTAAAATCCCCTGAACTTCAGCAAGACGTTACAAAAGCTATTTATACAGCAACATTTATCTGAATAACACCATATTTCTTCAGTGCACCTGTCTGCAGATGTGAACTAACTTTATGTTCTTTTCCAGCCTTGATGACAACAAACTTGAAGATGAAGATGTTTATTGCTTAGCTGATGCAATTCTGAAGAATTCGGCACTTAAAATACTTAAGTATGTAACCATTATATTTTGTGACCCAAATTGTTGCATAGTAAAGAAACTGACATTTTCTGAGGTCAGGCATGAAATAATCTGCAGTGAGCATTAAAACTTAAATATGGCATCATCTCAATAGCTTGCAGTTGTTTGTTTTAAAAACACAAAAGAAATATGATCATTTACCCTGGTGGTGTACAGGCATTGAATTTCAGTTGCCATCACAAAACTATCATAATTCTTCTTTTGGCTTTTCCCAGTTAGGGATCGCCACAGTGGATCACCTGTCCACTCATGATTGGTAATGGAGTTTTACGGTGTCGAGTTGCCAGCCCGGCACCCAACCTTCCACAGAAGGTACACACATGCACTCACTCATGCCTAGGGCCAACTTAGAGTGTCCAGCCCACCTACAGCATGTCTATGGGATGTGGGGGGAAACTGGAGCACACGGAGGAAACTCACACAACCACAGGGAGGACATGTAGACTCCACACAGAAGGCACCCCAGCTAAGGATCGAACCAGAGAACCTCTTGCTGTGAGGTGGCAACTCTAACCACTGCACCATCGTGGCCGCCAACAAGAGCTATCAGAATAATCTGGTGAAAAGACACATACTCTTACTATTATAGGTACTGTAGTATTTTATATTAACCATCTGACCATTAATATTAACTTTTGTCACTTCTTTTACATATTTGCAATAATGGCAGGCACCACATTTAAACATAAACTTCTTTTTCTTATGCTCTGTGTTTAGTGTGTTCTATGTTGGAAAAACTATTAGCACATTTCTTGAATGCATTAGTGAGCACAAATGAGATGTACTTCAAGGTTGTCCTAGGAATGCCTTGGTAAAACATTCTTTAAAATGCAGTGATTTTAAGTATTTCATGGTTATTGAAAAAATATAAAAGAATCCTCATAGAGGTTTTTAGGAGGAAACGGTAAGGTGGAGGAACGTGAGTTGCAATGGCAATTTAAGTACAATGCTTGTACACCTACAAGATTAAATGATCGCATTTTTCTGTGTTTTTAAATTGAAAAAGTGTTACTGTTTCAGTGAATAGATATATATTTAATGAAAGGTTGTTGGTATTAGATGATTGAATGAGCTTGTTGATTGGATTTTAAGCCAGTCATGTGATGTATTGTTTATTTTAAAAGAATGGTGCTTACATTGTTTTTTATTCTTAAGAAGTCTTCCATTTAGATGTTGAAAGCAGTTAAGTTATTCAACTGTAGTTCAACTGTAGTTTTAATGAGACTCATTTGTGAAGTGAGTTGTTCTTTACAGTTTCTCGTCATGTAATACATTGGATTCACTGTTTATTATTTTTCACACTTACCTTGCTCAGTTCTGCTGTGTCTTGTATTGTAACATGCTTGTGGTCAATGCAACATAACAAGTCATATAGCGTTAATATTACAGGTAATATCAAGAATATAAGAAATTGTCTATATTTTCATGAAATATTAATAAAGCATATAAACAGTCACATTTAAGTATATTTAACTGGATAACATTGGATATTAATGGCCTACAGAGTCGTCATGTTGGGTAGGTTTTAAGTAGTTCTAATATGTGTTTTTCTGCTGCATCACCTGTACTTGTAGTTTATAAGTTCTGAAAATAAGAAGATTCATTATGCTTTTGTATTTCAAACAACACCTCATTTTCATTTCTTCGTAAATCTGTAATTCATAGTCATGTAAAACAAAATACTGAAAAAAAACCATGAAATGTAAAAATCCTGAATAGGCCTGAATGTGAACAGCAATAGAGATTGTTTTGAAGGGGTGGCCCTCTAGACCGCCCTGATTATTTATTCTGTAAGTTCACACAGTGCAGGATGAAAAGAGAGCACTCCAACACAGTAGTGACTTGGAACTGGAATAATCACCTCCTCCCCCTGACGCGCACACACACAGGGAGATGGGGCGTGGGACTTACCTGCTGCATAACAGATTCAATAGTTTGTATCCAGTTTCATTCAGGGTTGCTACTCTTCAGGTTTTTCTATTTTTGTCGTGTTTCAGTATTTTCTATGTCACAATTTTAAAGTTAAAGTTTATGAAGAAGAAGAAAAGCTAATTTCTTAACTGTCAGTGATGTAACCTTGCATATAGCTTCAACGGGTACTGAATACAGCTCTCTGCAACATGGGGTTTGATTTTTTTTGCTGATTGTAAATCTGGTCATAAGTGCTCAGTTTCACAAGTACTTGAGTTTTAACTGAATACATGGACAAGGATTAAAAGTAAATATAGTGAAGGTTAAGAGAATGTTGGCTGCTGGCTATAGAAATGCAGCTTCTAAAGACTTGTGCATCTTTTTCCCCTTTCTGTGCATGTATCACATCTTGCTAACATCAGTTATAAAGAGATTCCTGTAAAATAGAGGTCTGTAGTGTGTGACTCTAGAACCACATGTTACCTTGATGAGTGTAGTTCTGTACTGATTTAAAATATAAGCAGCACTAATAATAGTATTATTAAAACCCAGCAGTCTTACTAAAATGTTTAATGCATATGATTTATTGCCTTCTGGAAATATACTGTTAAAAAAATGAATATATATTGCTACAGTCATCAGCTCTGAGCTGTCAGTATTTTGAATGGTAAAGAGCCTACCCTATGCCAGGAACACCACATGATAACGTTTTGCACAGGATATTTACAAAGGAAGAGCTTTTGTTTGTGGGAGGTAGGGAAAGAAAGTAATTAAAGTAAGGGAAATATGTCTTATCATTTGTTTATTTGTTGACTTAGAAATTTCATCTGGGCTTGACCCATATTCATTTGAGGCCTGAGGAGAAAAGCTTCACATGAAATTAGTGAAACCATATCAGATGGAATATTACTTACAAAGTCGTGGACTTGACAGGAACATACTACTTACAATCTTAACTTTGATACATTTTTCAGTGAACAACATATATACTAACTTCTTAAGTTGACATATTACAGACATCTTTATAGCTACATATTGGGTCTGTTGATTATGGGTATGAAATATTCACTTATTTATATACAGGCTTCAGTGATAAGTAGATGCATTTTTAAGGAAGTGTTCATCAAACCACTTACGCTATTAATGCAGACAAAAGTCACAGAGCTAGATAATAGCGCTAATCCTTAAAATTAAGTATAATCTCTGGAACACATATTTCCACATCAATTGAAGAGTTATTAGAAATGCTTAAGTAACAACTCTGGAAAAGTTACCTTTCCATGTTAACTGAAGATGGGCTTTGCATTTTGAATGACTGATTGATATGATCTTGATTTGGTGAATTGATTGGGGAATTTTATTCTGCAGTGTGAAAACAATAAACTCAAATGTCAAAATGGGGCAAGGTGAGAATTAACAAAGAGAAGGCAACACAAAGATACGTACTATTTGTTTAACATTTGCATGACACCGTATTTATTTAAAAAGCACAGCAAATAACACTCAGATATCGTTGATACTGTAGTCATTGCACTGGCTGTATTAAATTTCTGTGGGGTATCCTAGCTGAGTATCCAGAGGCAAAAACTGGAATTTCTGTGATATGCCAGTTCTGACCTGAAGAAAGGCCCTGACTAGAGTTTAGTAAGAATATTTGCACCATATAAAAGCAATGCCTCTATTCTTACAGATACAGTATTTTCCACATCGATAATGTTACCAGATCAAATCAAAAAGGTGGTCTTTTATATGGTGCTAAAATCCAACCATACTAGAATCAAAACAGCTTAAATATAATTACCTTCACAGCTTTTATGTTGTGCTTGATGAGTTATAGGATTGATAAAGGTCAGAAAAAAAAAACAGAAGAAATTAATTTTATTTATTTGCAACTGTGTGCTGTCCTGAAATTGGAGTGGTTTCTAATGATGCTGTCAATTTGAGTACAGCAGCAGCTGACCTGTTTGCTTTCATTTGCCTTTAATAGCAGCATTGGTGATTAGAAGACAAGGTTTCAGTAGGCAGATCACCAGTAGATGATGTACTAGATCCTGTACCTGCAAATTTCAGGGTAGATGAATCATTTCCTGGATGTTTCATTACAATCTCAGGTAGCTCAGTACTGATTTCAGTTGTCGGACTCTTCAGACATAAACATTTGTTCAGAAATTTGAAGTAGGTGTGTCCAGCTGATGCTATACAACTGCATATCTTCCCCTAAGTGAAATAATACTATAGAGTTTTGGATAAGGCAGGACAAGTTGCTTGGATTTGTGATTTCTGAACTATGTTGTAACCCAGCATCACTCTTAACACTTTCTGCTTCCATTACAGATGACAAGATCTTGCATCTTTTGCATAAAAGAGTTCCCATTCTAGCTATCTTTTCTGTAAAACTCGTGTTGCTTGAATTTTATTTGATACTAGTAATGAAAAAAAAGATATTGCAAGCTTTGCTATCTACCTTCTCACCATCAGTAACTGTGATGGTGAAAGGATCTATTTTAAGTAGTGAAGAAGTCCCACACTACAGCAATGCTAAATAATCCATATGGCATGATGCATCACATTTATATTCATTGCGGTCTGAATTGTGTACTCATTTTAATTATTGGATTGTAGATACCTAGGGCTCAGTGTAACATGTTCAAATTCAGATGATCTGGAAAAATTTTAAACTTCTGGCATCTGAATGCAGGACCATTATTTGACATCACTTGCTGTGGTATTCTATCTTCTGTTGATTTGAGCACAGTAATTACTAACATGGCTGCTGTATTTTTTGAGTTAAAAACTTGGGGATATTTAGAGTAGTAATCAGAGTAGAAAACTGAGGTTAATGTGCTAAAACAAGTCAATTCCTACTTTTTGCCATAGACAGGTTATTGGTTCTTTCTGAGTATGATTTGCATGCATACCACAAAAAGTACAATTTGTATAATGTGTGTGCTACAAAAGATAGACTGTTAAAACATCTGATCTGTTTAAATTGTAATGTTGAGATAGTGTTTCCTACCTGTCTCTCTTGTCATCTCAGACATTCCTAAATGTTGTTTGTGTTCCCTCAGCAGCATTTGATTCCTTAGCAGAGCTTGAAGAATTACTTTATCAGTTCTGAATACAGCATATATGCAGGATAAATGTTCATCGTGTTACCCTGCTGCAGTCATCACACTTGGATTATCCTGCCATCAGGCGGTCCCACAGTCAGCCCGAATTCCAAAGTCTTGGTCCTGCGTCGGTTGCTGTCGCTTCTTCCCTGACGTCAGTGCGCCAGGGGTATATAAGAGGTATCTGATGCCATTTTCTTCAGTCTTTCTTGCCACACGGTGCCCGAAGCAGAAGCAGTTCGCAAGTGCCGGTTGGCTGACACCTGAGATTTTCGATTTGAATTTCAGTCCGAAGTCTTCAAAAAAGCTAAGTACCCCGTTGAGGAACATTTTCTTGCCTCAGTCCGATGTCAGAAAAAGTTAACAATTGCATTTCTTGTGGGAAGGAAATACCCATAAGGACTTCCATTCCTACTGTATTCCTTGCCTAGGCCCAGACCACGATGTCACAGGTGGTCGGTTCTGCGCTAGGTTTAATAAATGCACTATCAAACGCCGTTTTGACTTTGCACGGCATTACTTTGGTAGGAAATTTAATTATATCTTGCCGTCGGAGCAGCCGATGACCGCAATTCATAAAAAACGCAAGGATAAGGACAGGCAGCCTAGGAATAAGCCAGACCCCGAGGCCTCAGCTGGGCCTGTCACCGGTTCTCCGGTTTTCAGTGAGGCGCCTACGCAGCCCCTGACGACCGCAGAGCTGGAACTCCAGACAGCTGCCGACTCCCAAGCGGAGTCTACTAGGCCAATGCAGCCATCTACCGACACCGGAGCAGAATTAGACACCGGTGCAGAGGAAACACCTTTGGTTGCAGAAGGTGTCCAGACCAACTACACTCACCATTAAATCTTATGCTAAGCTTAAAACTCCTTTAAAGCCTAAGAAAACTGTTCATCAGTCTACAGGTCAAGGCCCCATGCCTAAGAAACAGATGCTTAAGATGGCTGAAGATTTAATTACCCTTATCAGGGGTTCCCATCCTCCTCCTGATAAAAGCCCAAGACAAGAGGAGGATTATGCATCCTCTGACCAGGTTTCTCTCTCCTCAGATTCTTCTGAGGAACAGGATTACACTTTTCCACCTTATGAGGATTCTGATGCTGAAGACTCTATTCCCTCAGCATCTCCCCCTGAAGACTACTCCTTTGGGGAAACATTACATACCATGAGGGAACATTTCCACTGGGAAGGCCAGGATTACTCAGATTCTAAGAAAAGGCTCTGAGAGTTCCTTTTATTACCCCAGCACAGACCTCTTGCTATCCCTCCTGTTTTAGATATTGTGGATGATGTCTACTTGGAGTCTAGTTTAAATCCAGACTCTCTACCTCCTGCTCCAGCAAAACCAGACAGATACTACAGAGTACCTGACTTCCTTTATAAAAGCTCTATAGCTGACCCAGAAACCAGAAAATCATTTCCCAGGGTCCTAAGGGAGCAAACGTTTCTATGGCTAAAAATCCTGTGCCCTCTGAAAGAGATTCCAGAGCCCTAGATAGATGGGGAAAGAAAATATACACCTCAGCAACTCTGGCTATGAGAACATTAAATTGCCAGTTTCACATGTTGAAATATCAACAATTCCTGATGTCTCATTTCAAACAAAAAATGAGCACACATTCAGAACAGCCTGAATTCAAGGAAATGTAGGATCTGTTGCATGCAGCTGAACAGGTGGGCAAGCATACTTTGCAATGCGCATTTGATTCATTGGAAGCTTCCTGTAGAGCAGCTGTTACTGGCTCTGTCATTTGTAGACATGCTTGGTTAAAAGAGCAAACCCTCCCTGACCATGTTAAAGCAAAATTATTACATGCACCTTTACAACAAGATGTATTATTTGGTGTCAGAGCAGAAGAGGTTTTAAAGAAAATGGAGGATAAGGCTAAATCTATGCAAACGGTCAAGGATTTCTTGCAGGTACAACCCCCTCGCTTCAGCAGAAATTGGCCAACAAAAATTGGTCCTTTCCAGCTTCAGACAGATCACAGAGGGGCAAATACAGACACCCAAGGGGCAGAGGTCAGTCACAGGGCCCTTACAAACCTCGCCAATGGGGTTCTGCTACCCAGAAAGGAGGAGAAGACAGGCCCCAAGCTAGCAGAAGGCAGACACAATGACTCTATCCTCAAACTACCAAGCAAATCTCTCCTGGCAACACCCTTGGGAGGAAAACTAGCATTTTTTGCAGACAACTGGCACATCATCACAAAAGACAAATGGGTTCTAAACATTGTCTCTCAAGGATACAGATTCCACTTTCATACCTTACCAAGGATCAAAGGAATGCCAAACCTGCCACCAAATCAATGGGCAGAGGCACAAAAACAAATTGCAGCTCTCATGAATATGAGAGCCATTCAACAGGTACCTTCACAGGAGCAAGGACAAGGATTTTACTCAAGACTCTTCCTAGTTCCAAGAAAGGACTAAGCATTGAGACCCATTCTGGATCTTTCAATTCTGAACACCTATCTGCAAGTGCCAAAATTCAAGATGCTAACACTACAGCAGCTTCTTCCCATGCTGGGCAAGAATGCTTGGCTAGTCACTTTGGACCTCAAGGAGGCATACCTGCATGTCCCTATCAGACAAAATTGCAGAAGATACCTCCACTTCATTGCAGGTTCAACGCATTATCAATTCTCTGCACTGCCCTTTGGCTTATCTACTGCGCCCAGGGTCTTCACAAAATGCCTGGCACCAGTAATTGCATACTGCAGACAAAGAGGAATTCAGATATACCCATACCTGGATGACTGTCTTATTCAAGCAGAAAGCAAGGACATTATTCTACAGCATCTGGCATTTGTCAAACACCTTCTAAGTTGCCTAAGGTACACAGTAAACGAAAAGAAATCAAAACTAGTGCCCTCACAAAACATAACATTCCTGGGTGCCAGCATGAATACAACGGCCCAGATGGCTTATCTCACACCAGACAAACAATGACAGCTGTTTCAATATTTCAAAATAATGGCAACAAAGACCCAACTCCCTGCAAGAAAAATTCTGCAGGCCTTGGGATTCATGGCATCTTGCAAACTACTAATACCATTTGCAAAACTGCATATGAGGAAATTACAATGGTATCTGAAAAGCGTATGGACTCAGCACAGCCACAGCTTGGAAACAATGATTCCACTCATTCCCTGCCTTCAACAGGAGTTTTTATGGTGGGCACAGGCATGTCACCTCAACAAGGGTCAGCCTTTCACCTTACCCACAGCCAAGCAAACTATGACAACGGATGCATCGGACTATGCCTGGGGAGCACACATGGCAGGACAGTGCATTCAGGGCAAATGGACTGCAGATCAGAGACACCTGCATATCAATCAAAAAGAAATGCTAGCAGTGCAGAATGCCCTAACAGCTTTCAAGGACCTTCTACACCCAGGACAACTACTAATAAGGACAGACAACACCACAGTTATGTGTTACATAAACAAGCAAGGGGGCACACATTCCTACCCTCTATGCAGGCAAGCAATGACCTTGTGGAACACTGCACAGTCTTACCAGGTTCAATTACAAGCACAATTCCTGCCAGGAAAGAAAAACACATTGGCAGATGACTTAAGCAGAAACATCATGAATCCACACGAATGGAAACTAGAGCCACAAGTATTTGCAGTGATAGCTCAAAAATGGGGATGCCCAGACATAGATCTGTCTGCAAGCCCCCACAACCACCAACTTCAAAAATTTTGCACAAGGACCTTCCATCCAGTAGCTTGGAAAGTGGACGCCCTCTCATTCAGTTGTAAAACATTAACAGGGTATGCCTTCCCTCCACTGCCTCTTCTAGCAAAGGTACTGGTGAAAGTCAGATTAGAGAGGCCACAAATGATTCTCGTTGCACCAGACTGGCCACGCCAACATTGGTATCCAATTTTAAGGAACATGGCCCAGGGCCCACCATGCATTTTGGCACAAATTCCTCACCTGCTCACCCAGCGAGACAATCTGATTCTACACAGCCAGCTCAAGACTTTAAACCTGGCTGCATGGCAAATTACCTAAACAACCAGCCAACACCTCTATTCAAAGCTGTTATGGATGTCATTCTGGAGGCCAGGAGGCCCAGCACCAGGAAAACCTATTCAGACAAATGGAAAAGATTTTGCGCCTGGAACCAGGCTAAAGGCCTAAATCCTGGAGCGAACATTCCTCAGATTCTACAATATTTAACTGAGATGTTACACAAAGGACTTTCCTTTTCATCTATTAAGATCCACGCCTCAGCAATTTCAGCTCATTACAGCATGGATCCTCCTTTATTTTCACATCCACTCCTAAGACAGTACCTCAGAGGGGCTAAGAACTTAAGACCGCCAAGGAGAGCTCCAACACCTACTTGGGATCTCAACTTTGTCCTGGAAAAGCTTGCACTGCCGCCCTTTGAACCAGCTTTTTCAACTGATTTAAAATTTCTTTCATGGAAAACTGCCCTACTACTAGCAATAACCTCAGCTAGAAGAGTCTCAAAGCTACAGGCACTAATGGCAGTGGAACCTTTCCTCATTTTTCATCAAGACAGAGTTTCTCTATGAACTACTCCTTCCTTTATGTCAAAGGTGGTATCCAGTGTGGCCCTAAACCAAACCATTCACTTGACCACCTTCTTCCCAAATCCCCAGAACACAGGAGAAAGACTCCTGCACTCTTTGGACATTCACAGGCAATTACGTTACTACTTGGATAAAACTAAGGCTTTCAGAAAAACTGACCAGCTCTTTGTAGCCTATGCTACAGGATCACAAGGAAAAGCTATCTCAAAACAGACCATTTCTAAATGGATAGGACATTGCATATGTTTCTGCTCCACACATCATGGGAAACCAGTATCTGCTAACATTAGGTCCCACTCCACCAGGGCTACAGCTACATCAGCAGCCTTTCTCAGGGGAGTGCCAACCAAGGATATTCTGAAAGCTGCTACTTGAAGTTCAGTGCACACCTTCACCAAGCACTATCACTTACCTCTTTACTCTAAGACTAGAGCTGGTTCACCACTGCAGTTTTGCAGGGCCTACTAGCCTCTTCTAACCCTGTTTGATTCCACCTCCCATCCTTAGCTTTGGGATTCAACCCAAGTGTGATGACTGCAGCAGGGTAACACGATGAACATAGTACAGTTTTGTACCTACCGTAAATGTAGATGTTCGAGTGTTCACCCTGCTGCAGTCCAGGTTACCCTCCCTCCATCCCCTCTGAACTAGCTGAACTTATCTCTACCACTTTATCCTATTCTACCTCTGTGGTGTATTTGCTTGTACCTAAGGGTTTTGTTTTATTTTTATATAGCCATACGTATATATATATATATATATATATATATATATATATATATATATATATATATTTTGCCTACCTTTTGGGGGCACCTGACATCTGGGGCAAGAAAAACTGAAGAAAATGGCGTCAGATGCCTCTTATATACCCCTGGCGCACTGATGTCAGGGAAGAAGCAACAGCAACCAACGCCGGACCAAGACTTTGGAATTCGGGCCGACTGCGGGACCGCCTGACGGCAGGATAACCCAAGTGTGATGACTGCAGCAGGGTGAACACTCGAACATCTACATTTATGGTAGGTACAAAACTGTACTTTCTCCAAAAGTATAGTATGATTTAATCAGCAGATAAAGTTCCTTCACATTTGGTGGCCAGTTTGCCCTTACTGTTTATGTAACTGCATTTCTGTGTCATGGCTCATATCTTCTTTCTGATGTTCTTCATATCGATCAGTGCTGCAGCAGCCTTAGCTAAATGGGTTATATTCTGCCAAGTGTATAACAGCTGGCCAGCTTCCAAAGCTTCAAGGCATCTTCCATGTGCCCAAACTGTCAAGCAGCTTGAGGTGAGCTGACTAAAAGACAAGTTTGGGTGTGAAGCCCTTCAGAGCTTTGCTGGCCAAAGAGTGCACTCCTCTGAGGCTTTTGAGGATCGATGGTCGGCTTGTGCTTTCCTTAGATGGGCAGATAAGTTCCCGTTAGAGTAAAAAAAATCTTTCACTTTGTAACCTTTTTTTTAAACTGATGTTTTATTGCTTTCCTTTTCAAGAAAGTTATTTTAAAGTTAGGAGTGTTGTGTTTTAACAGATTGTCTCAAGACTGTAAAGTACTTTTGAATGGAGCACTTGTTGTTTCTCTTATTTTAAAAGTAGTGTTATCTAACTGATAAACTTTTTTCTGTGGAGAAATTATGTTTATTTTAAGGTTGTGGGGCTGTTATAGTGTTTGAAAGTGCTTTTTACTGTGTTTTTTTATTTTGTAAAGAAAAAAGTAACCTTTGCAGACTGGTAGTTTTATGGGCATTGTTTCTTGGTTTTTCTCAGGACATGGGCACCATTTTCAGCTTGACCATGGAACAGATTGTTACCCTCATGGTCTGTCCTTCTTCTACCCACAAAAAGAAAAAGAGAAAGTCAAGCAAACAGCCTTTGCCACCACAGCAGGCTATCAATTTGCATCAGCCACATGTGGGTGACTCTGCTGTGGCCATTTGTTGTAGCTCAGACCACTCATCTTTTACCCAGGATCCCTCTAGTGGAGCATCTACAGCCACTATGGACTGGGGGTTTGCCATATCCTGTGTGGCTTGTGGAGTCCCTTCAGTAGGCAAGGGAGAACCACCCTTGTCGGTCCTAGGAGAAGGAACATGGAAGGTTTCCCTGATGAGTCAGAATGCTGTGCCCATCCTTGGGGAAGAAGCGGCTGCCATTAGTAACATGGCTGACACCATTTTTCCTCTCAAAAAGTAGCAGCAAACCAAGCATGTATTTACTTCTCCTCAAATTTCTTTGGATAGGAGTAGTTTACTGGGACTGGCTCAGGATTTGATTGAAGCTATTGATCTTTCATGAAGAGAATTTTCCAGTAAAAGAAAGAGGGATCCCACCTTTTCTAAAGAGACTCAAGATTCTAAATCTGAACAGGAAGATGCAGGGACAGATTCTGGGTTTTGTCCTCAGATTTCTGATTCAGGGGAGAGCTCTCTTTCTGATTCTCCCTTTGGGAGTTTCTCTTTCTCTGAGACTATTGCTAGAATGCCCCAGTGTTTTTAGTGGGACAACATTGAGGTTTCTTAGTCCATCAAAAATACGAGTTGTTACAGAAGGATTTTCAAGAACCTACACCCATTCCTCCTGTCCAGTCCTAATATAGAGGATGTGTGTCTTACTGCCTGCAGTTTTCCCGATAGTCAGCCAGTTGTCTCTAAAAAGGCAGAGAGGATGTGTTAAGTTCCTCAGTCTTTTACATTTTAATATACTATTCCCAAGCCTGATCTAGGAGCTATAGCCTTAGTTGACTCCTTTGCTGCTAAGCACTTAGTTAATTCCAATAATGCTCTTTCTAATAAGGATGGGAAAATTATTAATAGGTATGGAGAAAAAGTGTATACTTCTGCAAATTTGAATTTCAGAATCTTAAATTGTCACGCTCATAAGTTAAACATTATTCTGACATATTGTGAAAGTATGCTTTAAATAGCTTAGTTTAGGCACAGGTCACTACACATTGTTTGCAATGTGTGTATGACTCTGTTGATACTTCTTCCAGGGTTATGGCCACTGGTACAGTTTTAAAACGGTTTGCTTGTCTGCATTCTCAGAACCTTCCAGATGGTACTAAAAATTAGATTTTAAATTCTCCCTTGGATAGATATTTAGTGTTTGGCCCTTCTGCTGCAGAAGGGATCAGAAAGTATGATGAAAGGGCCAAGCTGATACAGGGAATCTCTAAGATTTTTCAAACCTCCTTTTTAAAGTTGTCCCAGTGATATTCTTTCTCCTTATCCAATTTTGGCAAAAAACAAATAAGCAGATTTCAAGTAAACAGATATTTAAGAAGAAGTGGCAAGAAGGATGCAAAGGAAGTCTCAAACCTCCCAAAACCAAGAACACTCCAACAATTCTGAACGACTATTCAAGAGACCTTGTGACTCCCTCCACCCTTCCCCTTGGTCTCTTCCAGAAAGTTTTAATCTCCATTTTTCTCTTTGGCAACACATTGTTTCAGACAAATGGCTTCTAAAAATCATTCATCAGGGTTTCAGATGGCAGTGGGTGGAAGTTCCTTCTTTCCATGGGGCATTCCTCATTCTGCAGATTAGACTGTTTTGTTTCCTCCTGATCTTCATCACATGCTGTACAAAGGAGTGATAGAACCGGTTTCTCCTTCCCAGGTGGGGAAGGTGTTTTATTCATGGATTAGTCCCAAAGAAAGAAAACACTTGGAGACCATTTCTGGATCTTCCTTTACTAAACCTGTTTGCAATAGTGCCCACATTCAAAATGATGTCACTTCACAACCTGTTGCCTCTTCTTCCTCTTTTAAAAGATGCATGTCACATTTCTATTCATCCAGCCTTCAGTGTCTCTTAAGGATTTGTGCATCTGGATCACACTGTATGCACACTGCTTTACCCTTTGGATTATTTACTGCACCAAGAGTGTTCACAAAGTGTCCAGCTCCAGTTATGGCTCATCAGACCTGTCATTGACTACAGTGCCCCCTTTTGTATGTACCTAACCAGGCATATCCAACAACTGGAACGTCAACAGAGGTTCCTCACTAAAAGAATACAGGCTGTAAATAATACGTCCTTTACAGACTATCTCAAGGTCCTATCCCTGTATTCTGTCTCCTACAGACTTTTGAGGGGAGATCTTTGCCTGGCATACAGGGCATCGTCAGACCCCACTTTGATGGACCTCCTGCATATCCACAAAACAAACAGTACCAGAATTACCCATTCTAAAGACTTAAACCTTGCCTGTAATATAAATAGGACCTGCCGGAGAGATAGGTATGTATTCCAGAGACTACCCCATCTATGGAACAGGCTCCCCATCCATGTGAAGCAGAGTTCCTCCCTAATCCAATTCAAGTGCAACCTGGACAATTGGATGGGAAACTGGAAATTCATCCCTAGTTTGGCATCTGTGTCTCTAATGCAAGCAGGTAACCTGTAAATGGTTCATCTCCCAGGCCCATGCTTACATTTATCAAGGGTATCACAACTTGTCAGAGGTTTGGGATGCATGGCTAGGCTTAAAAAGGCCTTTATGGTCATTAGGATACAACAACAGCCAGTTCACCAAAAAACGATTTATTTTCTTTACAGTCTCTAGTGCCTCGGCTCAACAAAGCCTTCAAGGAGTAAATGACAATACATCACTGTTCCCTATTTATATACACACCCATTAACTCTTTACATAATTAAATGATCATTAAAAAATTAAAAATCTATTACCATTTAAAAAGACGTTCATAATACACTCTTCCAACAACAATCTACATTAAGTCCCTTTGGTGTAAGTGTCTGATATTTTAAAATAAAAATTAATTCCTTTCTTAAAAGTAAATTTTTTATTTTTTCTTCACTAGCTCCCTTACTATGAACCTCTTCTAATATAGATACCCTAAAATTAGTTACATCAGAATTGTGAGATTTTACAAAATGTTGAGCCAAAGGGCTCTCTAACTTATTATTTTTGATATCCCTCAGATGTTCCATTATTCTCACTTTAAACATTCTTTTGGTCTGTCCTATATAGAATTTTTTACATCCACATTTAATTGTGTAAATGACTTGCTTAGTGAGACAACTAAAAGAACCTGTAGACTTATAACTTTTTCCATTTATATAATGAAAAACACTTTCCACATGAGAACATATTTTACACTTCCCACTTTATGTCATTAGTCTACTAAACACCTATGAACCTATGAACCTAAAAGTCTTTCTTGACTCCTTCACATAGGATTATTTTCCTGGGATGTCAACACCTCTGTTCGGAGAGCTTTTATTCCACAGTAAAAATACATCTTTAGATCTATTTCTAGGCTTTTCCACTGCGATTTCAGTCACTGCAAGGGAATAGTTCAGGATTTTGAATCTCATGGCATTTATGATTGTCATGATACCCCTGGCAAGACTCCACTTGAGAAAAATGCAAAGGAATCAGAAATATCTTTAATCCCAGCATCAGCACTGTAATTTTTTCAGATCCCAGTACTGGGTTTTTTCAGAAAAGATATTACATGGTACAGACAATAGATATCCTTAAATCAAGATCTACCCTTCTCCCTCCTTGTTCCAAAGCAGTCATTCACCACAGATGCTTCAGTCTTTGCTTGGGGAGCACTTTCAAGAGAGATAAAAGTACAGGGGGTGTTGGACACCAAGGACAGATGCAAGCACATAAATATCAAGCAGATCCTTGCCCCGATCAAGGCAGTCAATTCTCTGAACCTCTTTGGTCCCCAGGACCTCTTCAAGTCATTACAGACAATACCATAGCGATGTGGTACATCAACAAGCAAAGGGGAACCCAGATCATACCCCCTTTGAAGACTACCCATGTTAACTTGGGATATAGCTTCAAGCAGATCGGTTTGCTTCCTGTCTGAATGATCAACTGGCAAAATTATTTTCCAGGACTCCATGCGAGAAGGCCTGAAGACAGATGACTTTTTCATTTCTTTGGACAGAAATTTTTCTGTATACCTTTATACCCTTTCCACTATGTAGGGTACTTCTGAAGATTCAAAAGGAATCCCCCAAGATCACTGTAGTGACTCCTTTCTGACCCACGCAACCATGGTTCTCCCTTCTTTTGGAAATGGCCAGGGGCAATTATGACAACCATCCTCACAGAATGGATCTACTCACACAAGACCAGGGGTGTTTGATACATTTGACATCAGTTATCTTCAATTGACTGCCTGGATGATAAGTTCTCAATTCCTTTTATCAGCGGTTTTCCGAGGACGTGCAGCAGGTACTAATGGAAAAGTTTTTTTAGTTAGTGCAAGCAACATAACCAGCACCCATTCAGTTCTAGTTGTTTTTTTGTTTTTACAGTATTTGTGTGAGTTACTATCCTGTGGCCTTTCTTATTCTTCTGTCAAGGTTAATTTATCAGCCATTTCAGCTTGTCTGTCTATGGATCATCCTCTTTCAGGGCAGTCTCATGTCAGAATGTTCTTGAAGAGGGATTTGGATAAGATGTCTCCAAGCAAACTAGTGACCCCTACTTGGGATCTTAATTTTGTGTTAGAGAAACTAACACTTGCCCCATTTGAACCAGCTAATCTGACTTACTTGAGGTTCTTAATATGGAAAACAGTTTTATTGATTGCTCTGGCCTCTGCAAGGAGGGTATTTGAGTTGTAAGCTGTTATAGTGAGTCAACCATACCTCAGTTTCCACCAGGACAGGGTTTGTTTGAGAACTAATCTTTCTTTTATGCCTGAAGTGGTATCCGAGTATACTTTAAGTCAAACTATCCATCTCCCCGTTTGTTGTCTATTACTTTTTGTTATACTCACCATGACAAATCTTTTCCAAGCTGGTTCAAGGCCCACTCTACAAGGACCTTGGCTTCTTCTATAGCTTTTTTGGAAAGGGTTGGATTCTAGAAGTTTTCTAGAAGTTTCTACTTGGTCCTTTCTACATATTTTAACAAAGCACTATAAACTAAATTCCTTCTATAAGCCTAAGTCATGCTTTGCTAGGATCATTCTCCAGGGGCTACTGGACCCTTCTAACTCCACATGCCAATTGTAGTTAGCTATGATCTACCCATATAACTAAGGCTACTGCAGCAGTGATCAATATGAAGAACATAATACAGTTGTGTAAGCTGTACTTACCATAACAGTAGATGTTCAAATGATCACTTGCTGCAGTAGCCACTCCCTCCTCCATCCCCTTGGGGGTTTTTTTGGTGTTTTTTTATGCCAGGGTGTGGAATTTTATTTTTTATTATTTCTAGCCTTTCCCTTCAAGGCTTAGCCTCCCTCTCTCTGCTGGCAGGAAAGCTGTGGAAGGCCTCGCTCCCAAACTTGCCTTTTAGTCAACTCACCTCAAACCGCGTGATATTTTAGGTGCATGGAAGGCATCCTAAAGCTTTGGAAGCTGGATGGCTGTTATATCATTTGCAGAATGTAACCTAAATAACTATGGCTACTGCAACAGTAATCATTCAAACATCTACTGTTATGGAAAGTTCAGCTTACACGACTGTACTTTCCTGTGCATTGTCAGCTACCAGTAATGTTTACAACATGGCATGGAACTTTCACATCATCTTCCAGTAAGTCCCTTAAGTAGCCTGTATTCAGCATTTCAGCAATGCATATAAAAGTTCCTAGTTTGCAGTACACATCTGCATCATAATTTTGAAGAGTTAACCCCGGTCTTCTTAAGTTTGCAGGTACTTTGTGTAGAGATTTCCTGAAAATATCCTGCATGGTTTCTTATCCATCTTGATGGTAATATGCTTCCAATATTCACATTCATTAAATTTTTTTCAATAAAAAACTACAGCTTACATTTCATTCTGTCTGCATGTCTTTGTTTGTGTATCCTCCAGTGCTCTCAGATTGCAGGCAGGAGGTCAGCCTTCTTGCAATAGCACTGCTTCTAAACTTTTTGGTTTGCATAAATTATATTATGATACTTAATTACAACAAAAGTAATTTCTAGCTTCTTTAGTAGTTCAGAACTTCTTGTTTAATCCTCTAAACAAATTCTAACTGTGTCCTGCTCAAGCAACTCTCTCATAGGTACAGGCATGTCTGACAAATATGGCATAAACCTGGAAATGTATTTTATCTCCATTAATATTAGCCTGTCTGTAAGGTCTGCATATTTAGTTGTGGCATGGCCTTGAGCATCCAGCTTTAACCCAATAATAGTTAGAAGGTGATTAATGTATTTTAGGGTAGTCACTCCAGTCTTATAATATGATACATTCATCTTCAACCTTTGCACTTTAAGTCCATCCACCAGCTTAATCAGTCTACCATCATGTTGTTGATTAGGAGCACCCCAGACCATAATATCAGTAATAGTCTTTTATTCTCCCGATCATATCAGCCACAGCACACTAAAGTACATCTGATAGTGACAAAGTTCATTAGATATTTGTAACTCTGCATGGGTGTATTAAAGATACGAGTTAGAGAGACAGATAGGGAAAGAGGAAGAAACATTCCTAAAGATTAAGCGCATCTGTTCTTGTTGATTCTTTGGGTAAACACTAAGGTTGGTTTTCTTGAGTGGCCAATCATTAGTACTTACTGCACATCATAAAAGGACATGGATAGACCAGCCATGTCCAGTTACTCTGTAAGACGGCTATTTCTAATAACTCATTCATTCTCTGCTGAACTGTTTTATTCTAATCCGGGTCACCGTACATGCAGCTAATCCCATAACCCTGAATAGGGCATCCAGTTCATTCTGCTAAATCCTCGATCTCCTGCCAGCACTGAAAAGAACTTTGCACTAAGTGAAGAAGAAACTACTCCCTCAACAGCCAGTAAAAAACTAACACTGTTTATGAATCAATTTGTTGAGGATTGCATGCAACCTGCAAACTCATCTAATTTGGCCCACAAAGCCTTTATTCCACTTATTACCTGATTATTGATGTCCTAATCAGGGTTATGGGCATACCTTTCAACTGTCCAGATATTCCCAGAATGTCCAGATTTTGCCTCATATTTGTGGTCTTCTTCTTTCGGCGTTTCCCGGTTAGGGGTCACCACAGCGGATCATCTGTACGCTTATGATTGGCAGTGGAGTTTTACGGTGTCGAGTTGCCAGCTTGGTGCCCAACCATCCACAGAAGGCACACACACACGCACACCTAGGGCCAATTTAGAGTGTCCAATCCACCTACTGCATGTCTTTGGGATATGGGAGGAAACCGGAGCACCCGGAGGAAACCCACATGACCACAGGAAGGACATGCAGACTCCCAAAAGAAGGCACCGCAGCCAAGAATCGAACCGGAGAACCTCTTGCTGTGAGGCGACAATGCTAACCACTGCACCACCGTGGTCGCCCTGTTCCTCATAAAATTTGTGACTTTCTGGCAAGTCAACGAGGACTGAAGTCACTACATAATGACAATGCATTTGAGTGTCAGGCTTCATATCCTTCAGAAGATACATGCTAACACAAACCCTGTTATTGTAGCAACTTTCTAAGCTTCTAAGAGCAATATTCGACATATGTCCCTATTTTTGGTAATTTGTCACTCCATTATTTTAGGTTTTCTGCAGATTTATTGTGCTAAGATGCTGAGAAGTATGGTTGTGGGATTAGCAGCAGCAAGTGGAAGTACATTAGTGTGGCTAGTATTTATTCCAATTTCTTTTTGATTACACATTAAAGTGATTGTCAAAGGGGTGGAGTTACTTTCTGTATAAAATCAAAGGCCATTTGATTGGTCACAATGAAATTGTCATTGATACGGGGGATGAAGGAGGTGCATATGTGTTTCAGAGCAGCAAGCAGAATTACATTCTTGTGGTCATTCTTTATTTCACTTTTGTCATAGGTTATTATCAGGGATGCCTAAAAGATGGCTATTTATGTTTTATGGGGAGGCAGTCTATGTGTAAAATCCAAGGTAGTTACATGAACACTGTTAAAGGATCATCAGTGTGACTTGTTGAGGTATACATAGTCAGTGGGCAACAGGTTGATAAACATTACTGTGGCCATATTGTCTTTATCTTTTTTTTACAATTAGATATAACAAGTTAACAATGCAGACTGTGTCTGAAAGCAAATGTCAGTTACATTATCACTGTCAACTGATCAATGATATTGATTTTAGGGGCAGAGTGTTTGGCAGCAACAAGTGCAAGTATATTAGTGTGCTATTTTTTGGATTTCTTTACAGTCAGAGGTGGTGTGCCCTCTCAGTAATTGTACATTCTCCCTGTTTACAGGTATTGTTTGTGAAGGGACCTGAAGCTTGTCATGTTGTTTCTTCACACCAGGTTATCCTTTATTTGGTGTATTGTATTACCCTCTACTGTAGTGTGACTTACTAAACTCAGCAAATATGACATGCAGTATTTCTCTGGGGTCTTGGTCTTACCTGGCTGTTTAAGCACTGTAGGCCATAGGTCACCAGCATTTCTCTGCATTGATGATGACAGTACTTATCCATGAGAAGTAAAGGGAGGATGCTTTGTTTAGTAAGATTTTAGCCCTGTGTGTTGATGTTGTAAGGATGCAGGGAATAGAGGTGGCGAAGGTGGATGAGTTTAAATACTTGGGATCAACAGTTCAGATTAATGGTGAGTGTAGAAGAGAGGTGAAGAAGAGAGTACAGGCAGGATGGAGTGGGTGGAGAAGTATGTCAGGAGTGATTTGTGACAGAAGAGTACCAGTAAGAGTGAAAGGGAAGGTCTACAAGAGGGTAGTGAGACCAGCTATGTTATATGGGTTGGAGACGGTGGCATTGGCAAAAAGGCAGGAGTCAGAGCTGGACATGGCAGAGTTAAAGATGTTAAGATTTGCACTGGGTGTGACGAGGGTAGACAGGATTAGGAATAAGTATATTAGAGGGTCAGCCCAGGTTGGAAGGTTTGGAGACAAAGCCAGAGAGGCAAGATTACATTGGTTTGGACATGTGCTGAGGAGGGATGCAGAGTATATTGGGAAAAAGATGCTAAGGATGAAGCTGCCAGGTAACAGGAAAAGAGGAAGGCCTAAGATAAGGTTTATGGATGTGGGGAGAGAGGACATGCAGGTCATTGGTGTGACAGAGCAAAATGCAGAGGACAGGAAGAAATGGAAACAGATGATCTGCTGTGACGACCCCTAACGGGAGCAGCCAAAAGAAGAAGAAGTGATGTTGTAAATTCATAGCCTTTGTAATGCAAATGTTTTCATATTCAGTTCATAACAAAGCTGCACATCTTTTTTTTTCTCATGGGAGCAGATATGTAATAAATAAAAATCATAATTGTATTGTCTTTTATAACAAAAGAACTAAAAACACTCTTTCTGTCCCTGCAGTTTCGTATATTTGATAAACTGAAGTTATTACAATTGTCTTGTAAAGTCATACAGCCCCCATGAATCCATGACAGACGGTCAGGGCAATAATGATTGACACTGTAAAGTGTGATCATAAAACAGTGATTGCTCCCATTAATCAATGAAATTTGAAAAACATTTTGCAGGTGAAAGGGTCTTTGATTCCTTTCCTGCAACCCCTTGACACCCCTGCCCCATAAATATACTAACTGCAGGATGGTTGTACCTAAGACTAAAGAGGATTTTGAAATACTTAGCATACATATTCTACTAATCATGGCTTTATATTCATCCTTTTTGGGGTGGATTATTACTGCCATGATCTTCTGCTTGGTACCCAGGCCATGGCAGTGTGTACTAGTTCCCACTTCACCCTTTCTGACATTTGAGTTTGTGATCTGTGGTCTACACTAATCCAGATTTTATTTTGCTTTAGTGACAGTCCACAAGCTGTTGGCCTTTTCAGTATGCTTTGTGTCATTAACTATCAGACCACGCAATTCCCATGCTTTTAAGCTCCTGCTATGTCTTTTCTTTAAGAAAAATAGGCACTCTGCATTGAGCATGTGTCACCGGCAGTGGTGTCTATTAAATTTAATATGATATTCTGTTTTCAAGCATCTTAGATCCTCGAACAGATCTGAATAACTCTCCAGGACAGTTATCTCTGCTTCCACATTATACTTTTTTTTTCTGCATTTGCAGTGAAATCCTTACAGTAAGTTCCTGTTTCTAAATTCTCTCTGTTTTATGCACATTTTCTCTGAAAATATTTTGTGTTTTATTCAATTCATCTGACTTATGGTGGATTTGTCTTAGTATAACTGAACAATATATAAAGTTAAGTAACAATACTCTTGAAAGTTCTGTCTACCTCTGCAAACATGCATAGTATCGTCTTACATATTGATATTGAATTACATCATAGAAATATGTTGCATTTCTCTAATAATTAGACTTTGCAAATGTTATCTGTAGACAGCATCATGGAGTTGTAGTTCTGTAGAAGTCAAATATACCAGTGATGAAAGTGCTTAACTTTAAAATAAAAGTGGTTACTTTAGACATTTCTGTCCATTCATATTTTATTTTTCAGTTTTATGAGTTGTGGTGCCTGTAGCTTCTCAGTCATGTACACAAGCAATTTATTAAGTTACATTGAGATTACAAAGCTACAGCTTGTTTATTTTAAGAGATCTCAGAACTACAACTAGAAACAGCTGCACTTTTTCTGAAAAAACAGGTTAACCAAATATGACCTTCTTGGTTTAGCCTGTGGCCAGGGCATAACAACATGCATGCTGATTTATGTAGTCTGTAGTTTAGGTACAACAGTCTGAATGCAAATTAACTGCATTTGGTTGTAGTGTGTGTAAACTAAATGCAACCATTTTGCTGTTTATCTGTGTCTCAGTCCAGGCTTCTTGAGACCTTTTGTAATACTCAACCCAGGCTTTATTGTTAGGATTTTTGTCACATATTCTGTGTCTGCTGTTGTTGTTTACCTCCACAGTATTTTTAATGCATTCTACTATTGTAACATCTAGCATAAAACATATATTTACAAAATGGTTGACACCATCACACATTCTGCAGACCTTTTTTTTACATTGCCTGTTATCTTGACAGTAATCACAGCATTACACAGAATGGTTCATTGCTGCTCATTTGTTACCAGGCACCATTTTGTTTGTCATGACGGGGGACTAGATGGCTTATCTTTTTATCTATTTTATTTTTTATTACTTTTACAACAAACATACGTCACACTTGCATTCACTCAACTCCTCAGTTATACATTTAACTGACATTGTAACAGTTCATTGGCATGACACATATCGGTGGACTTTTTCGAATATCTGATCAGATTATCTCAACAGTCTGCCTCTCATATGGTCTTTTCTTTTGACACAGATTTTTGTATCTCTAGTTAAGGAGTCACACATTTATCTAAATTAAGTCATGTGCTGCTGTCTCAATCACAATAACATGTTCATCGATGATTTCTTAGACTGTTTGATTTCTAGTGAAAAATGAGATGTCTTGTATAGATAGTTTATTTGGCACACAGCATGCCTTAAATTTACTTTTCAGCAACAAAGTGTTTCTCCCCTCCACCTTAGCAGAAAAATAATTAAATACCCTGATGGCTTTCTCACCTAGGTTATGAAAAGCATGTTACAATGGACATTTTTGGCTAGTTTCTTAAGCCAGTTATAGTAAAATACATTTCAAACCTCTAATCACTGGGTTCAGGACTTCAAGTTGCCTGACAGGTTTCTCTGCAATTAGAGTTGCAAGTGGATGGATAGATACTGTGTCAGGTCAAAAACTGAATCAATATAATCTCTAAACCTGAGACAAATTGCATTTATCTTGGAAAAATAAACACATAAAAATAAAATGAATGGAGTGATTTTAAGAAGAAATTATGAAAATGGAACATGGTTTTGCATACCTGCTAGACAGTTAGTCATCCTGTTGCAAGTGTAAACATATCTGGCATCTCTGAAGACACAGAGAAGTGCATACCAAAAGAGTGTATTTTATATATCATGGAGAAAGATGGTTAAAAAAAGACTGGGTACGTAGGTCCCAAAATAAAAAAGTGCCCTTTCCTGGTGTACTCACTGCTGCCAGAATTCCAGAATTGAAAAAAAAAGCACTGTAGAATCCTTAGAACATGAAGACATTCCCACCACCTGCCTAGGCCAGTATCTGTGGGAGGATGGCTCCCCTGTGGTAGAATGAAGTATTAGTAAAAAAGAACACAAAAACTGAAAGACCAAGTAAGAGGCATTGAGATAAAGTGGATTAGGAATAAATTATGTATGTTACTATTATGTACAAAAAAAATCTAGATACAAGATATGTAGTAAGAGACAAATTATTGGAAATAAAAATACTTGGAAAAGAAAAAAATATTAAAATCCACAGATAATAATTTAAAATCCTTAATACAAAAATTCAGGGAAAAAAGCATTATCTAGATGAAGAAACACTAAGCCACCTGCAAAAGGAGGAGAAGTTATTAAAATCTATAAAAAAAAGAAACACAGAGATGTAAAAGAAAAATATACCTGATATGGTGTGTTATTTGCAAAGAGGAAAGCTAAACTAATCAAAGCAAAAGCATGTGGCTCCAAAGATATTTAAAGGCAAATACAGGCAAAGACAACTGGATACGGTAAATTTCACAATACAAATAAAGGCAATCACAAAGGTGGAATGTAAAAAGGTTTAGCAAGGCACAAATTAGACAAATAGAAACTGAAGTAATAAACCATCAACAATGTGAAGGATTTTGTGTGGAATCTCCAACACAGGCAATATAGTAACATGACAGGCCGTCATACTTCTGAATCCTCAGTGCAAGAAATCTGGACAAAGTCAAATAGAATGGGAGGATAAAGGCCAAAAAATAGGGACAGATTTTAAATATTGCTCTTATAAATATTGAAAGTTGTTAGAATAACATGCTTTGGGTTGATATGTATTTTTTGAAGGTTATGAAGTCTGAAACTCAAATGTCTGTCATTATTTACCGACTTCAATCCTCAATGATTTGTCAGAAAACAACAAATTGTATGTAGAGCAAGCAAAAAATATGAGGAACGGATCAAAAATCTGGACAACTGAGAGATATGCAGGCCATTGAGTTCCCATATGGAAGAGAAACTGATGGAGCAGGATCCATCTAAAGAAAACACACCACAAGGTGATGTTTTGAAACCTTATGTAGAAGATTACCATGAAAGTCCAGTTAAAATTGTACAGTTATAGAAAGAGCAAACTCTGACACAGGTAATACTGCAACATGTTGAGCCATTGAAGCCCCAGATAGAGCAGGATGCATCTGAAAAAAATATGTCACAGGACAATGTTCTGGAACATTCTGTAGAAGACTCACATGAAAGTCTAGTTAGCACAACAAGGGAAAGAGTACATTTTTGTGTAATACATTATCCATTATTAGTTTTACTACAGACAAGTATGTCCTGTTTATTTCTGTTATATTCCATGACTTTCTCAGAGAGGAAAGAAGTTGCTCTTAGTCCAGAAGAAAATAGGAAAAGATAAGATACATTAAGGGAAGACCTGTTTGATTATTTTTCAATAGAAGTGGATAGACATTTTAAAATAGATGAAGGAAATAGTTAACACAAAGTAAATAACACCCCAAAATGTTAGAACACTAGGAAAGTAGATTAGCAAGGTAATCATGACTGTTAAGGGCTGTTAAGAGAAACTCATCAGATATAACAGGAAATACATAGGGTATACTACTCTGCAGCTAAACTGATAACAGAGAATGTATCACCACATAAATGTGGCAAAACAAAGGAAAGGTGGGGAACAAGCAAAACACCACCATGGAGGAATCTAACAGAGAAAACTGTAGAGCATCTAAACAAGAAGCATCACGGTTTGAAGAGCACAGAAATAGGAACATGTTATCAACAATTCTTTAAAAGGTAAATGTAGTAAAATTAACACACACTATAAAAACAAACCATGATTTATACACATTTCCAATAATAAATTAAAATATCAACACAAGCAGAAAAACATAGTAGGTTTGCAAATAAATATAAAGTACAAAGCAAGCAATTCATTGATGATCCAACAATGTTTTATAGAGAATTGGGAAATAAGCAAAAGCAATAGAAATACTAGCGAAAAATAAGAAATTGGAACATTTTGGAGAAGCAGTTATGAGGAGCCTGTTGAACATAACAAAGATGCCAAATGGATACTAGAATTAAAAGAAACAGTACGCAGATCTAAAACATATGATATGACATGGAATGTAGTAATGGCTAAAGAAACTGAGACAAAATTAAGAAAATCTCCTAACTGGAAAACACCAGATCCAGATACAATACATACATTCTGGCTAAAGGTGTTAACATATTTACAAAAAGATTTAGCTCTGAGTAAAAACAAACAAAAAGTGAGCAACAAACAGAAGGGGAGTCTATTTCTCATTCTTCTGATGATAAAGGTTATAGAAAGACTTTTCCAGTGAAACATTTTCCAGTGTTCCAAAGGCAAATGGTTGAGAGATAGGAACAGGAGTTGACTAGAAAAATGTGAGTTCTTGGACTGGAACTGGAATCTAGGAAGAGAGAAGTAAATGAACAGGATGAAAACCAGCAACACTAAAATTAGTGAATAAATGTGAGATTACTTTTGTTAAACTTGTGGGGGACTGAAAAGAATGTGCCCCACTTCATGCCATTAGTGTTTGGAAGGACAATAAAGGGAAAGGGAAAAAAGTAAGTGTAACAATTTTTGTTCTTAGCAGTATTTGTGTAAAACATTTTATGAAATAAATTGCATGTTATGTAGTAAGGAGTGTGCAGTTATTGCTGTATGTAATAAAGATATAAATTTTATGAAGAGCAAAAATAAGAAACTGGACTGGTATTCCACAAGAATAGTTGATAACTAAAAGGGCACATCATGTGTATGCTCCAAAACTGTCCATCAGAAAGCAACCCAGACCTTCAATAGTAAAGATGCAACCCTACCAGCAGAAAGAATGGATACTGACAAAACTGTGGCAGAAGAATAAAGTACTAAAAGTGGAAGACAGTTCAGTTTTTGTGGAAAAATGATTACTCACTGCACACCAGGCAGAAGAGGAGCAAGTTTATTCCAGCAGTTGGGGAATGTTGAGAAGCAGTTATGAGATTCAAGCTTCTACATCTAGCTATCTGCAGAATATTTTTTTCCTGGAGGATCAGAATCAGTTTTTGATACAGAACATGCTAAGGAGGAAATACAAAAGTCTGGTCAGCAAAAAGTGCGCTATCAAATAGAAAGGGATTCTGATTTTTATTCTTTTGATCGGGAGTCTATGCGAGTCAAACCTTTTTCAGTGTTTCAAAGAAGAATGCTTGAGAGACAAATAAAGCACAAGAGTTGGCTAGACAAACCAGGAGTATATTGGAAATGAACCAAAGACTGGATTTGGGAGATGGAGATCAACAACAAGGAAACCAGCAACTCAGAAGTTGATGAATAAATGTGGGATTACAAAGTATTAATTACATTTGAGAAATAAGAAGGAAAAAAATAAATCTGGAAATGTTGGACTTTTTTGACTTTGCTAAACATGTAGAGGACTCCAGATCATCTGTCCTACCTGTTTCCTATCATTAATGTACTGAAGAACATTTAGAAAAGAGAAAGCAAAAGGAAAGAGTTAACTGTAAGTAAAACAAAATGTTGTTCTTAACAGTATTTTTATAATATGCTGTAAAGTAAAGATTTTCCAGTTATCTTTGTGTGCAATAGGTATACTAAAGTAAACAGGTGCCCCTATTTTCTTTCTTTCTTGCCTTCTTTCTTCTTCTCTGTTTTAAGAAATGTAGGCACTCTAATGTAAAAAGAGAAGAAAACCTGAACAAAAAACATGAAAAATGAATATGCTTTTTCATACTTTTGCTTCGGAGTATGACTGGATTAAGGCCCTTGGCTTGATCCAATACTAAGTTCTAAGGGGAAGCAAATAAATAAGAAATACTGGACATAATGAAATGTTTTCCTGCAGCAAGTAAATGTTCATGGTTCATCATTGCATATTTAGTTGTCATGTTTCTATGGAGACAATATGATAAGGAGGCAATAAAAACTGAATACTACTTTCTTTCAATGGCTAGAAGATAATGTTTTCTGAAAACATTCATCTTATTTTCTATATATATGGAAGAGGAAAAATGATAATACAGGGCATAACATAAAGCACCTAGTGGAAGTAAATGTACAGGCTGCACCATGCATCTTACATGGATAACCTTCACCATAGGTTAATTCAAGCCTGTGAGTGTGTCTGTCAGTCTAGGACAGTTGTCCCTATTAGGAGGGTTAAACATCATTATTTGAAGATGTACACAGTTTTGTGTGTTAGTATTAAGTTGATAGGTTCTAAGGTTGTGTTTTTTTTTGTTTTAAGGTTTCCATTAAAACAAAAAGTCATGTAAGATGTGACATAAGTTCATATGTATAGGACAAAAAACAAAAAGATCAATCTGCCAAACATTAGTCCATGGGTGTAACACAAATGCTGAAATTAGACATTTTAATGAAGTTGTTATACATAACAGGTGGCAATAATTATTATCATAGTGACAACACTTTCCATATTATCTTTAAATGTGAATGGCCTCACAGATATACACAAGAAGAAAAAGTAGGGAACTATATTAAAAATGCAGGGTGCAAATAGCTATGCTATGGGAGACACATTTGGAAAGAAATGAGCATGTGAATTTGATAAAGAAAGGATTTCAGGATGGTTATTCAGCAGAATATGTGGGGCAAAGGAAAAGGGGGTAGTTATGTTAATTGTGAGAGGAACTCCAATACTGATAGAAGAGGAGAAAGATAATAATGGTAGATTTGTATTACTAAGGGGCTACTAGCAAAGGAGGAGGATTCCAGTGGCATTTATTTATATTCCACCTAAAACTGCTACAGTGGAGCTTAAAAAAATTCTGGGAGACATAATCAGCGTTCAGCAGAGAATATTACTGTAGATGGGGACTAGAATTTGATATGCAACAGTGAGGATGTACCTGGGGGTCTAGAAGAGAAAGTATAACAAAAGAGGGTAGATTTTTTAAGAAATGTATGAAAATGTTTGGTATGGAAGATGTGAAATCAGTAGCAGGAGTTCAGAAATAATTTGCATATGATTCCCCAAGGTACAAAAACTGGGCTAGGCTGAACAGAAATTATATTTCACAGGAACATGTGCATTTAATTGAAAGTTATGATAAGCATCCAATAACTATTTCAGATCACCTGCAAATAACTAAAATAAAAATGCAGGATAATGAAATAAAAAATGAGACACTGGTACTTCCCCACATATCTGTTAAAAACAGAGGAATTTAAGGAATGAGTAGTAGAAATTCTTCAGGAGTTATTAGGAAAGATAGAAATTTCTTCTGAAAATGTAGCCAGGAAGGAAGATAACATTAAAATGGAGTTTAAAAATAAGGTAGAAATAAAAGAAAAATAGATATGGTTAAGACATAACAAGAATTATTTAGAGAAACTGAAAAATGATAAAGTATTACAGAATAGGGGGAGTCTCACAAAACAAGAGGAAGTGCAATTGCAGAGTGCTAAAGAGAAAATAAGGGACTATGATTATATGCATAAGTTTAGAAAGATTGCTGTTAAGCAACTGTTTTTTTTAATAATTACTCTAGAGCACAAAAACTTTTAGCAAAGCAGACCAGGCAAGAGAAAATAGAAAGGGTTATTAACAAGCTTAGGGAGCCTATAACAAGGAAAATAACAAGTGATCCAGTAGAGGTTTTAGAAATATTTTGGAAAATGTATGAAAATCTCTATAAAAGCAGAGAATGTGGAAATCAAGAAAAATTACAAATGTAAATGTTTATGGAAGAATTAAATCTGCCAAGGTTAAAGGTAGATGAATGTCAATTATTAACAGGATAGGAGGAGATGAGATAAAATGGTGATGTATAACCAATCTACAGGAAAGTCCCAACGAATAGATGGTATTCCTGTGAAAGTTTGGAACCTGGAAGAGAAGTGATAAAGATCTGGAAGGTTTATTTTAACAGTATTTCAAAAAGAGGAAAAGCACCAACATCCTGGAAGAAAGCAGTGGTGGCTGTAATACCTAAAGATGGTAAATACCCATCACATCCAGCTTCATATAGGCCCATTTCAATTCTACACAATGATTATAAAGTGTTTATGCCTATGATTGCTAAAAGAATGGCAAAGGTGATGCCAAAAGTGATAGATATGGATCATTGTGGTTTTGCGAAGGTGAGGCAAACATTTGACAGCATTAATAGAACAGTGAAGAGCCAGAGGGAAGCAGAATGTAATAAAATACGTCTGTTTTTAGTGGGTCTTGATGGAGAGAAAGCATATGATAGAATAAGGTGGGTTTTCATGAGAAGTGCAATAGAAGCATGTGCATTCCCTGACAAAATTATAAGGAGGATATATGAGTGGTCAGCTACAAAAATTAAAGTGAGGGGTTCCTATCTGATTTCCTATCTGATTAGTTCTGTTTGAGCAGAGGAACCATGCAGGATTGAACTCTCCCACTTTGTTATTTTCATTATATTTAGAACCACTGGCAAAGAAAATAAGGGACTCAGAAATTCAAGGATATAATTGGTATGATATTCAAGAAAACTTGACTTTATTTTCAGATGATATTATTTTATACCTGATAAAACCAGAAAAGCACATTGCAGTGTTGTGGAACATTCTGAGACAGTTTTAAGTCTTTTTAGAATACAAAATTAATGAAAACAAAATGAAGGCAGTAGTTGTAAACTGTGTAAGCACACACAGATTGGTTTAGCAATATACATATTTATGGGGACATGATAAAATGAAATACATAGGAGTATGGATGAAAAAATTATTTAATGACAGCTAAGGATATGTGGGAAGAGACTAAACAAAAGATAATACAAAAGCTGAGAAACTGGAAGCTCTGTTTTATGGATATGGATAGCAAGATACAAGCAGTAAAAATTTTTTTAGTACCTTTACTTTTATACATAGGCCAGGCATATTTTTATCAACCAAAGAAGAAATTGTGGATAGCAATTAATAAAGAGTCGAAGGATTTTATCTGGGAGGAGGAAAGGGCAAGAGTTAGGTGGAATAAGATGATTATTTTAATAGCACAAGGTGGTTTGGAATTACCTGATTATGATTGAGCCAGTTAAGGCTCCGATACATAGCACAAGCAGAAAGCTGTAATTCAAAGTAGAAAGGTATAATGATGAAATGGGGGGGGGGTGATCAAGAAATGAGGAGAGACTGGGATTTTGGATGTAGATCCTTAAGGAGAATAACAGTAAGCATACAGGATATTATATTCAGAGAGTAGCATAACTAAGGCAATACAGGGATGGAAGAACAATATTCTGCTGATAGGGATGACTGAAATTAGGGATACAGAGAATAGGCAAGAGGAGGCTGGAATTTACTGGAGAAAACTAGCAAAGGAACCAAAGTATTCAGTGTAAATAATTAGAGAGGGAACTGTAATACAATGGGAAGAGGCCAATAATTCATTTGGACTGCAGTGCAAGGATTGCTTTGTCTATCAAGGATTGATATCAGAGTATAGGCAAAGAGAAAGAAATGGAAGATCATAAGCAAAAAAACAGCACTGGTAGAGTTTTTAGTAGAATCTAGAACAGAAGCTGCTGTTAAAAAAGAGATAATTAGTAGGGCATATAAAATATTGCATGATAACTATAGGAATCAGAGGAGGTTAAAAAGTATTAGAAAGAGAGAGTGGATAAGCAATTCACAAAGAAACAATGGGGGATATAAGTATGGTACCGACATATACAATGACGTCTGGAAGTTTTAGCATTTTTGCTTGGAAGTGTTTGAATATGTATTTTTATATCTCAAGCAGACATCAAATAATTTTTCCTAAGGTAGACCTTAAATGTTGGAAGTATGATGGGGAAGAAAGAGGTAACTGAGAGGTAACTGAGAACTAACTGAGAACATATTTTTTGGGAGTTTAATGAGTTGGCAGACTTTAAAAATTCCCTGCAAACTACTGTATCAAAAATACTGGGTGAGCAAATTAGTGTAACTAAGGAAATATTTTTTTTCGGCTGTGATACAGAATTGGAATTGCCTAGACATTGTAGGGTCTTGCTGAGTCTGATTATGGGGGCTGCCAAGAAAGCAATTAATAGAAAATGGGAATCAAAGTCAAAACCAACTGTTCTAGACGTAGTGCATGCACTAACAGAGATAAAACAACTTGAAATGGGATCTTTAGAAACGAGCAGGAGCAAATTGCATAGAAAAAATGGAAACTGAGGGAGTAGTACATGCAGAAGAAAGTTTTGGAAGAAGATTGAGGTTTAAGGAAGGCAAGAACTGAATGAGCTATGCCATGTTTGACTGACGACTGGATCGATTATACGTGATGTATATAATATGTCAATATGGTTTCTTTTTATGTATATAAATGCTTGATTGCTTAAGTTATAAGTGATAATTTAGTAAAGATGTTTCTTGTTTATAAAAAAAAAATCGATTTTGTCTAGTACATAAATAGACATTTTGTCCAAAACAACAAATTTTGAACTTAAATTATATGTGATTTCACATCACAACACTTAGCAGAGACTATACTGCATGCACCTGTGAATTGTTTTCTCTGTGAATGCATCATTAACTTCAGTAATATTTGAATAACATTCTCTTCAAGTGTGCATATTACTTATTTAATGAACATTAGAAACAGCTTTCTCTCTGGTGTTGTGACAAAAGGATTTCCTCTGTTTGAGGTCTGAGATTTAACCAGCCTAAGCCCCTCTGTCATGTCTGTTCAGTCCTACCTTCTTTTCTGTTTTACCTTTTTCCTCGCTGTCTCCTTCAATCTCATTTCATTGGGACCAGATCTTGCTACTCCAAGCGGCCAGTTTACATGTCCATCTCTTTTTCTCAAGACAGTTTCCTGTTGGACTTTGATCATGTCCCTGATCTTTTGCTTTGAACAATTATTTTCAGTCTTTTTTATGGCAAAGCTTTGCTTTCAAAGTCCCAGTGTCACTGGCTATTCATTTAAGTTTACATCTGGAAGCTGTATACCATCTCCTCCTGCTGCTGGTGTGTTTCAGCTCTTAAAAAGTGTAGCATGTAGCTTTGCAAATGAACAGCCTATGTACTCAGCATAACATTGACTGTTAATCTGTTTGGACTGATGTAAATTTCTCGTAAACCTGTAAAAGTGCTTTCTGCATGGATTTCCGTCCTGTATAACTTTAATTTTGGAATGACTCTGAAGGTGTGGTCACCCACTCTGTCAAGATTCATTGTTGCTTGATATCATTGCAAATGTAAAGGACTGTCTGTCACTTAAAGCTAAATGGTTACCTCTGAAATCTACTGAAAAGTGCTAATGAGGTCATGCATTAGTACAGAAGGAATTAATTAAGGCAATAGGACTGTTCCCCAAACCAGATAATTTATGAGGCTGAGTTACTTGAACTCCTTCAAGTAAAAGTACCACCTCACAGCAGCTGAGGGTGTAGAACTCTCCATGTAAGTGTACCCACAGAAAAGAAATACATTTTGCAAGAGTCCATGACTGGTACCCCACATACATCAGTGGCAGGACACATACTGTAATCATGCCAGTGTACATGCACTTAGGGTCTTTGAGTGCAATAAGTTGGGCTCATGTATTTTTTAAACACCTTTATTGAATTAACACTTTTGAAATAGGTAAACTTACATTTATATTAAAGCAAACAAACCATGTTAACAAGTTCATATTTATAAACATTACACATTGCATATATTCTTCTATACAATATTCTCAGTCCAACGTTACAAAATTGTTCAGTTCCTGCTTTTTATTAAACCTCATTCCTCCCCCAAAACATTTTTATGCATGTATTTTCACACAATTTCCATTTTTTCTATGTAATTTGCTCCTACCCTTTTCTAAAGGTCCCACTGTCTGTTCTTTTAGCGGTGTTACAATATTCACTACTTCAAGTACCGTTGGTTTAGACTTTAATTTCCATTTTCTCATAATTATTTTTCTTTTTGTCAGCCACCAGAATTAAATTTAACAAGGGTTTACTATGCCTATGCAATTCAGATCTTGTATCCCAGCTGAAAAAAATAATTTCCGAAGTTACACCCATTTGCTCATCCAATATTCCTGACAGAGTACTCTGTAGGGAATTTTTAAAGTCTGTCAACTCATTGCACTCATAAAACATTTGCTCCCAGGTATCTCTGCCTTCCCCATCATACCTCCAATGTTTGCCATCTACTTGAAGAAAAATTCTTTGGAGTCTGTTTGGGGTAAAAAAGGTACCTGTGCAAACAATTCCAAGGGGGAAAAAAAACTAAATCTTCTAGACTCTGTTGCATATTTGGGAGCTGTACATATATCCTCCCATTGTTTCTTTGTGCATTTCTTATCTAATCTCTCTTCCCAATTTTTTCTGACCTCCTCTGTTAGATTCCTTTAGTTATCATGCAATATTTTATATGCCCTACTAATTACCCCCCTTTTTAACAGTAGCTTCTGTTCTACAGTCAACTAAAAAGTGCAGGTCTTTCACTTAGGATTCCCGTATTCCTTTGTCTTTGTCTGTACTCTGATTATCAATCCTTAATAGGGAAGGTAGTCTCTAGCCTGCAATCCAAATATCTTCTTAGCTTCTTCCCATTCTATTCTCTTTCCTTGTCTTATTATGTGTTCCCTATACCAGCTTCCTCCAGTAAATTCTAGCTCTCTCTTGCCTATTCTCTGTACCCCTAGTTGCAGTCATCCCTATTAGCAGACTCTCCTTTCTCGATTCCTGTGTTGGTTTAGTTCTTAGTATATGTTCTGCTACATTATGACTATAATGTTCTGTATGTCTGTCATTTTTTTTAACACAAAACATCTTTATTAAATTATGATGTATGACATAGGACATATTATATTTATGTAAATGAAAATAAACCATAGCGACACAATCTCAGTTGCAAACATTATACATGCCAAACAGTGCCGACACAACTGTAGCTGCAAACATTATACATCACTTTTAACATATCCGGTCATTGTTAGTCAGCCATTACATAGCTCATTCAAATCCTGCTTTCTTTTAAACCTTATTCCTCCTCTGTATGTATGTATTGATCCCACAATTCCCATTTTTTTCCTATGTAATTTGCTCCTACTGTTTTCTAAAGATCCCAGTTCCAATTGTTTTAAATCTGTTACTATCTTCGCTACTTCTAGTAAGGTTGGTTTAGACTTTGATTTCCATTTCTAGTAATTGCTTTTTTGGCAGCCATCATGATTAGACTCAGCAAGGCCTTACTATGTCTAGGCAATTCAAATTCTGTGTCATAGGTCAAAAAATAATTTCCCTAGTTACTCCAATTTGCTCACCCAGCATCTCCAACAGACCAGTCTGCAGGGAATCTTTAAAGTCTGCCAACTCATTACACTCCTAGAAAATATGTTCCCACTGACCTCTTTCTTCCCATCACACCTCCAAAATTTACTGTCTACCTGAGGAAAAGTTCTTTGAAGTCTGCTTGGGGTATAAAAATACCTATGTAAACACTTCTAGGCAAAGATCCCAAATCTTCTAGATTTTGTTGGATTTTTAGGAAACATTATTTTGTTGTGAATTGCTTATCTAATCTCTCTCCCCAATCCTTCCTAACCTCCTCTGATTGATTCTTATAGTTATCATGCAGTACTTTATATGATGTACTAATTATTCCTTTCTTAATGGCAACTTTCATTTTAGTTTCTACTAAAAACTCTACCAGTGCTGGTCTTTCATTTAGGACCCCCTTATTTCTTTCCCATTGCCTATACTCTGATATCAGTCTTTGATATGGAAGGCAATCTCTAGCCTGCAGTCCAAATAAGTTCTTGGCGTCTTCCCATTCTATTACTCTGTATGTATGTTGTTATTCTGTTTGAGGATCTGCATCCAAAAATCCCAGTCTCTCCTCATTTCATGAACTCCCCCCTCCCTGCTTTATCATCACCCCTTTCCACTTTGAATAAGAGCCGGGTTCCTCTGTTCAGACACAGCTTATCAGAGAAGAATCTTCCCAATTTATTTTTGCCAATGACCCCTCATATATACTCTTAATAGCTTTATTATTGTATCAGGGAATGTAAATGCCTCTATTGCCTTACTCATGTAATCCCAGCTTACTCTGTTGAATGCTTTCTTAGGATCAAGACCCACCAACAACAGGGGAATTTTCTCATATTCTGCTTCTCTCAGGATCATCATTGTTCTATTAATGTTGCCAAAGGTTTGCTTCTCCTCCATAAAACCACATTGATCCATATCTGTCAAGTCTGGCAACACCCTTGCCATTCTTTTAGCCATTATAGATGCAAGCACTTCATAATCATGGTTTAAATTTGAAAATGCCTGTATAAAGCTGAATCTGATGGATTTTTACCACCTTTATGTATTATAGCCACCACAGCATTTTTAAAGGATGTTGATGCTTCTCCTCATTTTAACATACTGTTAACCAAAACATTCTAGGTCTTTATCACTTTCGTCTCTCCCAGCCTTCAGATTTCCAACAGAATACCATCTGTACCTGGTGACTTTCCTGTACACTGGTTATCCATCACCATTTTATCTCAGTTCCTCCTAGCTTAACAGTTAATTGTCGAGTCTTAGCTATCTCTAAATTTGGCATAATTAAGTATTCCATAAATATTTTTCTTGATTTCCTTGTGCTCTTTCCTTGTATTCCCCATTGCTCTGCTTTATGCAAATTTTTATAAAATTTTCCAAAATATCTGAAATACCTCTACCGGATCTCTGCTTATTTTTCATGTTATAGGCTCCCTAAATTTGGCAACATCCCTTTCTGCTTTCTGTTGCTTAAGTCAATGTGCTAATAGTTTTTGTGCTCTGGAGTTACTATAAAAAAACAATTGCTTATCAGCAATCTTTATTTTGTTTTAGAAAAGTTTTACTGATTTAACATATATGCAATAAATACACATGCATGGAGTCATCAGAATAATCTAATACAAATAACAAATTAAGAATCTTGGTATTTCTATAGTAACATTTCAGGGCTATCCTAAACAATGAAAAGTGTTAATATGATTTATAGACCTTATTCTAATCACTTATTTTTCAGTTTTGCATATGCTGTTATATTTAAAAATTCTTTGAACGTAGGAACTGAGTTTGATCAATTTTTATAGCTACTGCCAGGAGACGCCAAAACATTTTTTGTTGTTTGACTTTCACAGATAGTTGGAGTGAAACATTCATTGATTTAGTTAAAGAACAATTATCAGGCCATAACCCATTAAAAAAGTTATCCCTTCCCAATAAATATTTAATTTTCACAGTCCATAAATGTGTGTCAAATCAGTTTTTACATCTTTACTGCATCTGCAGCAAACTGAAGAAATTATTTTACTAAACTTAGAAATTTTATAAGGGGTAACATACATTTTATGTACATGTTTCCACATAAAAAATTTCCAGTATAACTGAAGATGTTTGACTAACTGACTCGAGCTACTATCAGCAATCTTTCTAAACTCGTACATATTATCTAGGTGCTCCCTTATTTTCTCTTTAACACTCTGCAGTTGCACCTCTTCTTGTTCTGTGAGATTCCCCATATTCTGCAATACTTTAACTTTTGTCAGATGGTCTAAATAATTTTTGTTACCTCTTAACCATATCTCTTTTCCTTTACTTCCACCCTATTTTTAAACTCCACATTCATTTTATCCCATTCACTAACTATAACTTTTACAGTGCTTTCTTTCTTTAGTAACTTACGAATAATTTTCACTACCCACTTTTTAAATTCTCCTGTTTTTAACAGGTAAGTGGAGAAATGCGAGTTGCTAAGATGCGTGTTATATTGCCTGTGTTCCTGCTTACACTAATTTGTGATTTTTATCTTTATTCCTATCCCAGATGTGGAAAACAACTTGCATGCTTTCAGAGCACATTAAATTTTAGCCTTGAAGAAGCCAGTGCTTTAGCTTTTTTATCACCTTATAATCAGCCTGTCTCCATGGAAACTTATGAAAAAAATGTAGGCCTCAGCTGCAGGCTTCTAAAGACAAGCTGAAACATTTATTGCCAAAGGAAAATTTTTCATTACATTCAGTGTTCTCTTATTTACTTGTTTCCACTTAAATCATGTTATTAGATTAAGCCAAAGTCTTAATCCAGACATTCATCTATGCAAATGTAAGAGAAAACTTATCAGACCTGCATATATTATGATCTGTGTATTTTTACACCTCACCTTAACAACCCAAGATTACAGCCTGTTTACGTAAACATGCTTTTTCTAGCCTTTTTTTTTTCTCTTTTTGCATTGTAATTCCTACATTTCTTAATACTAAAAAAGATGGAAAAAAGGCATGTATTTACTTCAGTATCTTTATCATATACAACAATAAAAAAATGCTTTAGTGTAAAACATGCAATTTATATCATGAAAAGTTTTATAGAAATACTGTTGAGAACATAAATTGTTTTACTTGTTGTTACCCTTTTCCTCCATCTTCCACTCCCTTTAGTATCCTTCCAAACATTAATGACATAAAGTGAAGCAAATGCCTTGTGTTCCACCTCACGTTTAACAAAGTCAACAAAAGTCCATTCTTCCCACCTTTTCTTGTACAGCCTTATTTCACAAATGCAATTGGTGCTTTGTAATCTCGCATTTTTTCACAAATTTCCATGTTACTGGTCTTCTTGCTGTTCATCTCCATGTCCTAACTCCAAACTCTGGTTTAATTCTAAGGTGCTCCCGAGTCTTCTAGTCAACTCCTGTGCTTTTCTGTCTCTAAAACATTTTCTTTTGGAACACTGGAAAATGTTTGACTGGCAAAGCCTCTCCGTGTGCTTTATTATCAGAAGAATGAGAAGCAGAGTCCCCTTCTGCTTGATGGCACACATTTTGTTGGACAAGCTTTTGTGTTTCTTTCTTAACCTCTTCTGCATCAAAAATGTCTGTGATCCTCCAGGAAAAAATAATCTGAAGACAGCTGGATACAGCAGCTTGAATCTCACATCTGCTTCTCAACATTCCCTGATTGCTGGAATAAAATTATTTCTCCTCTGCCTGTTGTGCAGTGAGTAATCATTTTCCACAAACACTCTGCTGCCTCTGACTTTTAATACTTTGCCCTTTTTGCCACAGTTTTATCAGGATCATCTCTTTCTGCTGGTGGGGTACAGGTCTTGGCTACTTTCTCATAGCCAGGTTTGGAGCATACACGCAATGTGCCTTTTCATTTAAGAAATGAAATACCTGTCCAGTTGCTTATTTGTGCCTTCATAAAATTATGGTGTAGCAGAAAATCTGAGATTTTCCCTATGTTCTGTCTTCTACTGCTACCATTTTTTGAAACAGCTCTTCCTGAGCAGTCTAATACTCAGACAGCCTTTTCTTCATTTCAGCTTCAGATTTTTGCATTTTTATCATCTTATCTGAATATCTGTTTGAAGCTTCTTCCATTTTTTCCAGCATTTTGTTATATGAATTGATATACTCATTCAATGTTTGATTTGTTATAATCAGGTCTGAGCACATTTGACTTATATTTGCTCTAGATTACTAGAAGCCGTGTCTGGAACAGAACTGGAGCTTAAACTGCTTTTTACTGAAATGCTGTAGGATTCTTCCAAGTCAGTGTTTTCTCTCTAGTTGATTTTCTTTCGGGCTTTCTTAGTTTCTTCTTTGCTGGCACCTGGGCAGTGTACTTACTAGCCAGTAACTGAATTTACTAAAAGTAACAGAGTTCCTAGCCCTTGTCTTTCTGTTTCATTTTTCACACTGGGAGAGACAAAGTTAAGATATTGATCAGTATGCTGCCATCTTGGAAAGCGTAAGTCAAGTTCATGTATTGATCAAACAAAACCAGCCAGAGTACTTGCCCATTAACCACAGTCACTGGATTTGTTCTCTTCTTTTGGTCTGACAAGTCCCTACCTAAAGAATAAGTGCTGGTACTTGTGTCATGATACTGCAGTGAGAATACAGTCAGATGTACTCATCAGAATGCTGGGATGTGAATCTTCCAGAATCTGTCAGTGTATGCCTGTGACTTTGAAGATGACCGCGTGCATTGTATAGGCAGTCTTGGTATAAACAAGCAATAATGCCCAACAGGGTGTGTGTTACTTTGTAAATAACGCATGGCAGGGGTGTTCTGAGGCAAATACAACAGACAGAGGGCCTCTACACCCCTGGAAGGGCATTATTTATATAGTAACACACAACCTGAATGGCATTATTGCACTTACAGTTTTTTTTTTTTTTTGAAATGAGATAATTCCTGTATCTAATAGTGCATGTAATCATTGTTGAAGACGTATTTTACATCTAAAATATAAGTTATGCAAGTATTTAATTTCTATACACACACACACACACACACACACACACACCAGTTAACAGCCTGAGATGTCTCAATGTGAGCAAATAAATAAAAAAGGCAGGCTTTGCAACTCCTCACAAAATCTTCTTTACTGTCCCTGGTGTGGTTGCTTCATTCCATCCCCCCACCCCACACACAGTTTTTGCTTCTTCATCCTGTCGACATTTTATTTATTGTTTTTTTTTTCTTTACTGGTGGATATTAAGAATTCCGTAACACTTAACACTTAAAGGATTAATGATGATGGACTACCTGTTGCAGTCAGTGCTGTCACTTGACTTTCACACACTCACTGTCCTTACACTCTTATGGACGCACAAACACACTCACACACACACACACACACACACACACACACACACACAGACAAACACACACACACACACACACACACACACACATGCTTTTTCTTTATTTTATTTACTTTGTTTTAATTTTATCCTCCCTTAAGAGCAAAGCACCGCTTAGTGAGTATAAAAAAAGGCAGCCATTTGTTTTTCAATTGTCTGTAAATTGTACTTTGCTTTGTTTCTTATAATAGGTAATACCTTTTAACTGTAGTTGATGCTTATGCTTTTATGTACTATTATCTCTTGTTTTGTGACTATTAGAGTTGTTTGCGATGTCCCTTAGATTTGGGTACAGCACATGTGGTGACATCTTAGATATTTCTAGTCCCTGTGTGCAGTTGATTTATCTACTGGAGTTTTTCATTTAGCTTAAATTTTATTAATGTAATCGTTTATTTGTTCATTTATTTATTAGCATAATAATGGATTGTTCTGATTTCATAGAGAGTTATTTTACTTTTTGATGTATTTAAACTTGTTCAATGAGACGAATATTCCACTTTTATACATATAAATATATACATATATATTGTTTTTTTTTTTTTTTTTTTTTTACTTAGGCTGCTGGTAACACATTGATAGCAATTTTTAAGCAAAGTACAATTTACTTGCATATACTGTTTGAAGGTCATTACATTTAGTGAACTTCATTTGTCTTGCTTTATTATGTTTACTACAAAACAATGACTAGTATTTAATAATGTAAAGTACATCGCTGTTTTAAGGTTCCCATGGTTTCTTCTTAATTGAAAAATGCACTTGCTCTTGATTTGTCAAATTATTTGAAATTTACTTAAAAGAGGTGTCACTTGAATGATTTATGTTTGTCTGATGAAGGCAGAACACTGTTTCTGCCGAAAGCGCTTACTTTTACTTGGATTTTATTAAACATTTTCAGTTTTTAGCCTGCTCTTATCGTGTTCCAGCTCGCTTTTTTGTTGTTTACTGGGTTTGTGAGTTTTTAAGTTGTCTTTTGACTTTTATGTCATTCATTGAGGAGGTAACAACCCAAAAACTAAGCAGTACGGTGTAGGGAGTGGTTTTCTTAGTATCTGGATAAGTTCGTATAGTTGGAGGTGAAGCACCGCATATGTTTGTGTGGTGAAGATGCAACTGAAGAATCATGTCATCTTTTAAGGTTATCTTTTGCATCTTAATCTTCGTTTTTGTGTCTGGTATTCTAGTCTGCATCTGATGAAGTTTGTGAGGAATGAAAACGTATTGTATTTGTCATGCGTTAATGTGCTTATGGAACATCTGTTTTGGTTGAATAAACACCCTTCACTGTCACTTGGCTGGTGGTGTTCATATCCCTTGGCACCTTTTGCAGTTTTTCAGTATTTCTCGTGCCTTGGTGGAATTTTTTTAGACTTTTGACTTTTATGTCATTCATTGAGGAGGTAACAACATTTTGATGAATGACTGACAAAGCAGATTGCATATATGACTTTGTTAATCCATTTAATACTCTTCCATGTAAAAGTATTACTAATAAACTGAGAGCATTAGTATGTATGTGTATATATATATATATATATATATATATATATATATATATATATAAAACAAACTGAGAGCATTAGTATGTATGTATATATATATATATATATATATATATATATATATAAAACAAACTGAGAGCATTAGTATGTATGTATATATATATATATATATATATATATATATATATATATATATATATATATATATATATATATAAAACAAACTGAGAGCATTAGTATGTATATATATATATATATATATATATATATATATATATATATATATATATATATATATATATAACAAACTGAGAGCATTAGTATGTATGTATATATATATATATATATATATATATATATATATATATATATATATATATATATATATATATATATATAAACAA
>NC_056742.1:419137377-419222377 GCF_019279795.1 Protopterus annectens
TAGTGCTATATAAGGAAAGGATCGACCCACAATGCCTTAGCCAAGCATGTTAGTAACAATGACCACACACATACATTTCTGTTTAGAGCCCTAGAGGTTGTCACCCCGAACAAGAGAGGAGGTGACCTAAGGAATTACACTGAAAGCAGGGAGAGTGATTGGATAGTTAGATTGAGGGCTGACCATGGATCAGGGTTGAATGAGAGAGCATCCATCAAACCCAGGCTTAGGAGACGTAGGCACATTAAATAGACACTCTGCATCACATAACAGTAACTAGGAATAACATAATAGACCAGCTCTTATATCTGTGAGTCTTGTACACACTAGTATATTGTTTTAATAAACATATACAGTTCCATTATGTTTTTATTATAAGTGTTATAGAGGTTTTAATTTGAAGTAATATTTGATATGTTTTTATAAGTCTTTATTAACATTACATTTCCCTTTTAAATGTTTAATTGACTTTGCTGTAATTTAATTGGATTACCTATATATTATGGGACTTGATTTTGTTTTTTGAATTGACCTGAAGAAGCTGTACTCAGCGAAAGCGCTTGTCTGTTGAATAAAGAATATATACCACAGGACTTGGTGGTTCTATTTGGATTACTTGGAATATTTGAAACTCTGAAGGGCTTTGTGTTGGATTTGAACTACATTTGTTTGCTGTCTAGCTTCGCTCCTATCCAGTTCCTATCAAACTTTGTTTATTTTATTCCTGGATAAGGAGCGTTTATCTGCAAGTGTTCCTCCACATGTTGAACAATATCAAACCAATGTTTTGTGCATAGAGATATAATACTTCAACACCGACAAATGTGCACCTTTAACGTCATTGAATTTACCATCAGGAAACTTAGCAAGAACATAAATTGCGACAACAAAATAGTAAGATAAGCGGTTGGCTTGTATAAAATGATGCAGCATTTTTTTCAGTTCTCTAACAGACCTGCACAATGGCTGCATAGCTTCACCAGTTGCCCCATTTGCTCTACTGCTGCAAGAGCCAGACACCCCCACTTGGCTAGATGAGAGTTGTACAGCTTAATGTTCCTACTCACAGTCCTCAGTCAACCCATTCTTTCCCCCTGTGGTGAGTTGGATGATAGGGAGCAGGACAGATTTCCTGTCCATCAGAGTGGCCTGTCCTCCCTCCTGGAGATCCTTTCACATGTGATGGTTCCTTCAAACTCCATTAAGTGCTGTTCTCTACAGGAAATGAGCCTCTGTACAGTGACTTCTCCCGCAGATGTGATTGCACAAGGGGAGCATGTGCTCAGCAGGTCTATGCTCCACAAGTGTAAGACCCAGTGCCAGAGACAGACCAGGGTCAAATAGGGCCCTAGGTAGGACAATGAAGTCGGATCCCCCAGCCCCTATGCCATACCAATATCCCACTATTTGGCTGTAATTTTGCTATTACCATAAAACACTAAATTAACATAAAACAATAAATATGAAACTGTAAAAAAATATATATGTGTGTGTATATATATATATATATATATATATATATATATATATACACACACACACACACACACACACATATGTATAAATGTATATAAATTATGTATACGTAAATATATATATTTTATATATATATATATATATATATATATGTAAAAATATGAATAAATCAAAGACAAAAATCTCCAGCACTCCAAAAACAAAGTTCCAAGTATAATTCCTTTAATTCCTGGAATATCCTGAAAAAACAATAAATTAACATCTAAAATAATGGAAACAGCCTCCAACCAACATGACCTTCACAGAATGGTTTTGCAAAAAAAGTGTCATTAGTGCACTCAAATCAAGTTTTATGAGTGAGAGACAAGGCAAAAATGAGGCAAAATTGCCAGTAAAATTTGTAGAATAGTAAGTATAAAATATCTGATTGTAATCCTCAGGGCATAGCTCTCAGCGTCTTAACACAAGGAAAAGGATAAAAACAAACCCAAAAATAAGGAGGAAGAAAACCTGCAAGTCAGGGTCAGTATTGCTCTTATATAGGTAAAAAATTGCTAAAATTCATGCTTTATATCAGCATGTATTTTCTGAAGGAAACGAATGAACTCTGATACTGAAAGGTCTACAGTTCTTTTAATGATTAAAAACAACAAAGCATGAGCTGAAATAGTGCTCAGCACACTTCTTTTTTACACAATCAAGCACTTTCATCCTGGTATATGGACTTCTTTAGAACAACCTAGTCAGTCACAGTAAAGCTATATAAAGACTTCCCCCAATGTGCATTAAACAGTCTTGTAAGGTCATTGACAGAATAGTTAACCAAATTAAAACCAATTAATTAAAAATAAATAAATAATATATAGACATATAATGAAATGAAATAAAAAAAAACAGAATAACAAAGCTAGTCAGTTACGGCAACAATCATATTTATTTCATACTAAAAAACAAGTAAAATCCTACTAACAACATAGTACTGTTTTATAATCTGTTGTGTATGTAATCATCAAAATAAAAGGTAAAGTACAAAATTCATATGTATTCATCTCTTCATTAACTATTCCAAATACAAATACAATAAAAATTCAGTAAATTTGTTACATCAAAAATGCTTTTAGTATTAAAATACTTCTAATGGAAGCCATGTCATTTAAACCACAACCCTCAGTTGCATTAATCAAAAACTGCCATTTTAATTCTTTTAACTCTAGTAAATCACTAGAAACTGGACATGGGCGCAAGCTTGTGCCCCCTGTTTTTGCCAGTTTTATACTGGCTTATTGGGAGAACAATTATTTTGTTTCTTCCCCCTATAGCAATTGCCAATCACTGTATGGCTGTTTTCTTGATGATACTGCTCTGTCTTGGACTAACAGCATGAATAAGTCAAATGATTTTCTTCAGTATTTAAACTCAACAACTGACTTTTTAAATTTTTCTATGAACTGGCACGGTTTTAAATTTTATGCCATAGATTATATTACCTTAAATATGAGGGGTGGTCCTGGTAGTGATTCATTAGAGTTAAAAGAATTAATATGGCAGTTGTTGACTAATGTCACTGAGGATTGGGGTTTAAATGACATGGGTTCCATTAGTGGTATTTTAAGACTGGAAGCATCTTTTTATGTAACAAATTTACTGAATTTTTATTGTATTTGTATTTGGAATAGGTAATGAAGAAATTACTATATATGAATTTTGTACTTTATCTTTTATTTTGATGTTTGCATTTACAATATATTATAAAACTATATCATGTTGTTAGTAAGATTTTACTTGCTTTTCTAGTATCAAATAACTACGTGATTGTTTGTGTAATTGACCAACTTTATTATTCTTTGTTTTTTGTTTATTTCATTTCGATGTGTATCTGTATGTTATTCGTTTTTTTATAATTAATTGGTTTTAATTTGGTTGTAACTATTCAGCCAAACATCTTGCAAGACTATTTAATGAATGTTGGGGAAGTCTTTGTATAGCTTTAATGCAAATGACTTGGTTATTCTGAAGAGGTCCAGATACAAGGACAAAAGCTCTTAATTGTGGAAAAAGAAGTGTGTTGAGCACTATTTCAGCTCCCAGTTTGTTTCTGAGTTTTATTTTTTTGTGGTTATTTTAATGATTGCAGTCTTCAGTTTATCATCCAACTTATAAAAAAAGCAGATTCCAGGAAATTCTACAAAAATCAAGGACAGAACATTTGAGATGAGCTCTGGATATACCTGGTTGATTTACCAGGAAATCAAATATTTGACAACTGACAGTATGTAGCCAGTCACAGAACAAAAATGTGAGACAGGACAGCAGTTCTGCTGTTGGCTGGCTTCACAAATCAGAGATATATTTGGTGACAATCTGCATTCATCACTCTTCGCTAGTGATCAACATTGCATCGTCACCAGCTCCTTAATTAACTTCATTCAGCAGGTGCCATGCCAGTGTTGACCAGGGCCAAGCATGAAGTGACCTTTCTCAAACTGTCCCCATTATGGAAGAATGATCTTATTTTCAGGTCTGATTTACCCATACACAGAATGTTCTATTTTGGAGATATGTCCTCATTTTCAGCTTACTCTTTCATATAGTTTTCTGAATCCCCTTCCTGATTCATCACATGTGATTTCTGAAGCTGTCTAGTGCACAGAAAACCTCAATGCATGACCACAATACCAGAGGACATACTTAAGTCTACCTCATTATAAAGAACGTTCCTCGTTTTGAGCCTTAAAATGTCCATGTTCCTCACAGTTCCATATTGAAAGGTTATGTCACACTGTTCCATGTTGAAAGGGCCTGTCAATCAGTCATTGTTAAGAATGGTGAACATCATGAGGCCGGATTTATTTATGCCTACACTAAGTGTACACCATTCTGAGTGAATAGACAACACAAGCATTACTCCCACCTTCTTTCTCCTAATTTTAGTTTTCCTACTGATTTTCTTGTAGCCTTAAATATCAAGAGGGATTTATAAAGGTTACCACTATCTGCACATCGTGTAATCTTTCTGAGTGACTAGACAGTACAAAAAAATATGGCAGGGATGTTTTTGACTACAGATCATGTACACTTAGTGTAGATGTTAACAAATGTGGCCCAGTATTAATTTCTCTAAAGTGTATTTTGTAGGTATAAAGTAGCTGTTAACCACAAACAGTGCAGTGAAACAGGAACCAACCAAGGAAAGACCAAATGATTTTAAAATTTGTCATCCAAATGCCAGTGTAGCATAGGTATAAAGTAGTGCATTTTAGATGACCTGAGAACTTCCTGGTTAAGTTGCTAGTCACTGTTCCACATATGACACATTTGTTCCACATTATGAGATGTAGTGTTCCACAATTTGGAAGTGTAAGGTTGAAAGCTATGACAGTGAGAACAATAGTATAAACAAAGATGAGAAGCATCTTACATCTCCCCTTTTCAGGAGCAAAAATAAATGGCCTTGTTTTCTAGAATTTTGCAGTACAGTTTACTAATCTCTACAGATTTTATATTGTCTCTGATAATGTGCTTATATTTTTACAGCATTTTTGTCACTGTTTTTAAGTGTATGATTCTGAGGAGTTATGTGCTATTTGGTATTCAAATTTTATAAAAGTCTTTCAGCTTTTCCTGGTTAGGGGTCGCCACAGTGGAGCACTGGTCCGCTATTGATTGGCAGTGGGTTTTTACAGTGTAGAGTTGCCAGCCTGATGCCCAACCTTCACAGAAGGCACACACACACTCACATACACACACACACACACACACACACACACACACACTTGCATATCATTGAAGTTCACTAGACCACAGTGAGGATATGCAGACTCCACACAGAAGGCACGCCAGCCAAGAATCAAACTGGAGAACCTCTTGCTGTGAGGTGACAATGCTAACCGCTGCACCACCACATCCTTGGTATTCAAATTTTATACTAGTTAGATATTCAGATTTTCAGTTGGATGACATGCCTGCTTAATTGGGGACCTTTAAATCATATTTCACTGTCTGTAGGTATGAGTGAAGCTGCCTGTTGTGATGTAAAGTAACACCCATCTCCTGAGTGAGAGGCAGAATACTGCCAAAATAGACAAAGATGCTACTCTGCCTTACTACCTACACAACTGCTGTAAAAAAAGAAAGATTTATACTGTTGCAGCAACTGCCAGCTAACCTATTCTGAGAAGTGCTATCGCTGAACCAATCCCTACCTAGTCCTACCTTGTTGATATTCAATAAGCAAAGCTTTCTTTCTCTCTGTTTTTCTCTCTCTCTCTCTCTCTTACTATAACGTTTTATTTATTTATTTATTTTAATACAGCACTTCTCTTGGGCTGAGACATGGTGACTGTATAAGAAATCCTACATTTATTCAGTTTTCCAGGCGATTGTAGATATACTTGTATTTGTTGTTATAATCTGTTTGCATTGAGAATGTGAGTCACAGATTATAGCAACAAATACATGGAGAACAGTTTAGCAATATATATTTCTGAAAACATTACTCGCTGTATAGGCGCACAAATAAAATGCTTAAACAGCAAAATCAACCATCAATGATTGGATCAGCACAGAAGGTTGCACAGCTGACAGCTCACTTGCTTTTCAACATATTAAAAAGGGTAGCCAGTCGGTTCATCCTGAGTTGGTCCTGGAGTCCTTTGGACAGCTGAACTCAGGCAGTGGGGCAGGTACCAGCACTGCAGGACATCACACTACTTGCCAGCTGTATTTTCTTTGCAGTCAGCAAAAGATAAATAAAAAATAAAATACATTTTTTTCATTCTCAAGTGTTGTAAATTAGCATCTGCATTCATTTTACCAAATTGCTTTTCAGTGAAGGAGTTTGTATCACTCAGTGTTGTTTCTCACTGCTGCATTACACATAATTATCTTCCTAAGAGTCTGGCCTGCATTCAAGAAATGGCAAGAGAGGGGAGAATGGAATTTTCCCTTTATAGGAAGTAACTGTGTGTTTGCCTTGGAATACCAGTAAATTAGACATTGAAGCTGTGTGCGTATACAAGGCCTCAAATGAATAATTCAAAAATAGGTACATTGCCACTTACTGATAGAAAGCTGCTGGCCGCATACCATGAAAAGGTACTGCTAGTACATGTTTTTTCATAGAAAAAAGTTAGCTGTTATCTTTGGAAAATATTTTCATTTTACCTAATATTATTCTAGTGGAAAATGAAGCTTGTCCTAACCGATCTATTCTTTGCTATGTGTGTAACTATACAAATAAAAGAGAATCCATGAGCAGAATGTTTACCTTTGCGGAGCAGACCACAGCAGGAATAAGTGGAGTACTCCAAAATTTTAATTTTACTTACTGTGAAGTAATTTAGGCAGATTGTCAGGAAGTATTTACTGGCATATAGCAACTGTTTTGTAGTTTGTGTGTGTGTGTGTGTGTGTGTGTGTGTGTGTGTGTGTGTGTGTGTGTGTGTGTGTGTGCGATGATCATTTTCATCTACTGACCTCACCATATACACAAGTATGTACTCTGTTTTATGAAACATTATATCTGGTCCATTTCTGTCATCCAGATAAAAAAAGACCTGATAGATACATATGCATTAAGTCCTGGTGAGTGATGTTCTTTTAGTTTAAAAATCCATTCTAGCTCTTTACTCTCTAAGTAATTCATATAGTCTCCACCTCTGTTCCCTGGATGTACAATCTGTAAAACCCTAAAAGAAAAGGCATGACCAATATTCACAGAAACATGTTTGGCTAGTGTATTGAGTTCGTTCTTGCACCTGATATCATAGAGGTGGTTATATATTCTCTGCTTAAGTTTACATTTTGTAAGTCCTATATAAAATGCAGGACATTCATTGCAGGATGCTAAATATATCAAACCAGTTGTCTCACAGGTTGCATAACACCTTGGTTTCACACAACTACCTAATGTAGGATGTATAAACTCAAGATCAGTGGATATATATTGGCAATAGTTACACTTTCTACAAGGGAACGTGCCTAGCTGTCCCGGGGCTAATGGATGGTTTAGAACATTATTCCCTGGATTCGTGCATAATAACTTTTTCAAGGTCTTGTTGTTTTTATAAGTAAAACTGGGGGTGTGACCAACAATCATGGCTGTCCTGTCATCAATGGTTAACACACCCCAGTTCTTATGAATAATGTTCCTAATGGCTGTACTGTCATTAGTATATGTAGTAATGAATATAAGTCTCTCCATGAAGTTAGTCTTGCTTCTATAGTTGTTATTGTCACAATGACTTCTACGATGTTTATAAGGTATTGTACATACCAAATCCTGAACTTCTCCTGTAACTTGAGATCTTATTTTCTTAACCATGGAGACATCATAGCCCCTATCAACAAAAATTCTCTACATGTTATCTAGTTCCATCTCACGATCCCTTTCATGCCTACAAATCTTTAACAATCTATTAAATTGACTCTTTACTATGCCATTGAAAACATGGCTAGGATGCATACTATCAAACTGCAGTATAGCATTCTTCCAGCATAGCTTTCTGTAGAGGGTTGAAGTCAATCTACCACCTTGTATACTCAAATTAACATCAAGAAAACTGACTGATTCATAAGAAACATCAAATGTAAACCTGAGAAAATTGTTAGTGGCTCCTAGATGTTTCATGAAAATCTCAAATTCTGTTGGAGTGCCATTCCAGACAATCAGGACATCGTCCACAAAATGTCTGTAGATCAGCACCTTGCTGAAATCTTTATGAGTGAAGAGAAACTCTTTCTCCCACTGATGAACTACTAGATTTGCATAAGTGTTGGCACATGGGGTGCCCATAGCCACACCAGCTTGTTGTAGATACAGGTCATCCCCATATGCAAACACATTATGCGACAAGACCAAGTCTAGTAACTGACAGATTAAAATTTCTTTATTACGGTCTATAGTGGGAAAACATTGGAACAGCATTCTGATGGCATCAATGCCTTCATTATTGGGAATGCAAGTAAATAAGTCCTTCACATCCATAGTTATTAATAGATGTTCTCCTTTCCGAAACTCCAAGTTGACATTGTCTAACAGATCCAGAAGTTCATAAGTATCTTTCAAAATAGTGGAAATGTTATTGACAGATGGTCTCAGTGTCTTCTCTAAAAATATTGAGACATTTTCTGTGACACATTTTTCACCACTGACAATAAGTCGTAGGGGAGGGGGGTCTCTGGCCTTGTGCATTTTGGGTAGGCCTTTAATGATTGGTGTTTTGGGATTTTCATTGTAAAAGAAGTCATACAGCTCTTTCGATATCTGAAGGCACATCAACAAATCAAAAAATGTGTCATTCACTTCTTTCACTATGCTATTTAGCTTAAAAGCATCAATCTTTACATAAGTGTTAAGGTCACTAAGCATATTAACCATAGAGTCTCTATAGTCCTCAGTGTTCAACAACACTACTCCCCCTCCCTTGTCAGCGGGTCTTATAGTAAGAGCTGGGTTAGAAGAAAGTTTATGAAGTGAGCATCTCTCTTCTGGCTTCATATTAAAGTATAAACATTTTCTAGCTCCACTAAAAAAATATTCATACAAATCTCGTTCACACATCCTAACAAAATTTTCAACATGTGCTGGTAATACTGGTGAAAACGTACTCTTACGTTTACATACATAATTTCCTACTATACAATCATTAACGTTACCTCCTGTTTTATCAAAAAAACATAACTTCAGGGCTGCTGTGCACGCAAATGCACGTAAATCAATCAATATATTATGTAGTACACTGCCCTGCGAAGGAATAAAGGATAAACCTTTATTTAAAACGTTAATGTCAGATGGAGTAAGCACAAACCTGGATAAGTTGAAAAACAGGTTTGTTACTGTCTCTGTCTTCTCCTCTGTTGTTGCTGGTAGTCTCCCGACAATTTCCGTTTTCTTCTGTCCCAACTTCTGGAGCGATCCCATTGGAACATGTTGTTCTTGATGGGAAGAGGAAAAAAACGATCATTACCATCAGAGCCATGCTTAGGTATGGCCCCTAAATCCCTATGAGTAACAGAATTGCGATCAGCTTCCTGATTTGGTAACGGTGTAGATACAGTTACTTCAACCCCTCTGGAAGGAGGCAATTCGAGAGGAGTAACAAAGGGAGTGTTGGAACTACCCCCAGAGCTCAAAGATCTTATTTCTGTTGAGGAAGAAGCACAAACGCCAGCTGCTGTGAGCATAGTATCATTTGACGCTGCATTCCGAGCAGAATGGCCCGCCAAAGTAGCGCGATCTGATCTCTTCTGCCAGACAAACACGCCCCCTGTTGAGAAGTCCTGAAAATCTCGCTGCAGTTTCTTGTGTTTGGTTTGTTGAAGTTTAATAGAATAGGCATCCACTTGGGCATAGATACTGTCAAGTTTCTTAATGCATGAATCATTCTTAAAGGTGTCACGAATCTCATTATTCAATCTGGACACTTTGGATAACAGTTCTTGTTCAATGGGCTTGAAGTAATCAATGAGTAACTGTACATATTTAAAACTAGCATCCAAATTGATGTCCTGCCATAGTTTTAACAGAGCTGGATGGCTCTCCCCGTATGTGGGCATGCAGAGAATCCGCATGCCTCTGGGAATAAGCCGAAAATGCAGACAAGCCTCCATGTGTTTCCTTTGCCAAACTAGGCATTGTAACCTAAACAGATCATTCTCCAGCTGTCTGGAAAGAGAGTTGAATTGTTCCAAATTGTCTATACCATTATCAAAAATCATTGGGGTCATTACCTGTAGATCCAGAGCCAATAAAGGATTAACACTGTTGTTAATAATACTAGTCCATCTATTAGGAACTGCATTGGTCCTCGGTTCCGGATTGTAGTCCAGTTCAACATTCGTGTTAGTCATACTGTGTGGAAAGGCAGTTAAATAAACAAAATAATAAGGCAAAAGAAACTGCTCCTTCCAACGGAGACTGCTCGTCACAAACCAGAAATAGTGGATACAAAAACACGTTCAGTCTCACCACAGAAACGGCAAACAGGTAGCAAAGTATTATTAAAAAGCTTTAATGGAGACAAGCGCTTTCACGTATTATACATACGCTTCTTCAGATCATAAACCACAAGAGAACTAGGAGATTTTATACATTGTTGCTATGACTCAATCCTACCAAATTGAACCAGATAAAATCAATTAACCAATCTGTCTAAATACAGCAATTAACTGACTAGCTATTCAGCAAAAGAAGGAAAAGGGCTTGCTCAAGTTTAAACATTATTATTATTATTATTATTATTATTATTATTATTATTATTATTATTATTATTATTTGTGTGGCTATATAGGCCTGAGATTGATTCCTTTCATACTCAGTTTGGATTAATTTACCTGTTGAATGCCTTGCTTGTTCCCACCACCATTATTTTTCTATTATCGATATAAATGTTAACATGTTGTTCTGCACTGTTTGTCAAGTGTACAGATCTCTTCTTTGCCTTCTTTGAAAATCAGTGCTCTGTTTTAGCAAGTAGGAAATATCCGCTATCTGCCCTGATTATGGTTCTTTTTTCCTGTTTCATTATGTACTCCCAACTTTGTAGCCTTTATCCCTGTAATTGGTCAGCATTATGTATCTGCTCTTTGAAAAAAAAAATGTGCATTTAAGAGCCAACATCCTTAGGAAGGTAAAGTCAGCCCTGCTGGGGGGGGGGGGGGGGGGCATTTAATTAAAAGTTGATTTCTGCCATGATAATTGTAACAGTGATGCTACTCCAACACTTGCTAAGTTCTTTAATCAGTTGCTCTTTCCTCACCTTGTAGCTGGTTGTGTGATAACCATTACTGAAATATGTATAGTTCTTTTATCTGCCTTTGTGTTTAAAATATGGGATCATGTTAGATACTTATGGGCATTTATTTGCTATTGCTTAAATAATATGCATGTCAAACACTGAAATTTTGTGATGAAACAAGTACCATGTTAGCTTATTATTTTTAAACTTGTTCACGTTTTAAGTATTAAGCATAGAATATTACCTTGTATCTCTTTTTCTTTTGTCTTTTTTTCTTACTTAAGAGAATACTTCTAGGAGGTACATGCATGCATCCCTGCTCATGTCATAACTATTTTCATGCAGAATAGTTTCTGCATTCATTTTACCAAAGTATTTTTAAGCTTAATTATATTTGTTTGTTCAAATTAAGGGTTTTCATAACTGTTTGTTAAAATATATCTTTATATTGCATGTTACAGATTCCCCAGTGACATCTTTGAATAATTGTTTACAGTACAGTGCACCTGTTTTTGCAGTTATTTGACTTTAAATATGGTAAATACCGCTACTGTAGCTGAAAATATTTAAATCAGTTATTAGAACTGATGATGCAGGCAGTGTGTGTGTGTGTGTGTGTGTGTGTGTGTGTGTGTGTGTGTGTGTCTGTATGTATTTTTTTTCAAAAACATTTTAATTTTGTTTTCATTATAAACATACACAAATGTAATAATAAAACAATAACAAAACTGTTTACAATATTTACATTCATCCATGATAAACCATAATTTTATCCATGAGAAGTTATTAGTATTTGTTCAAAAGGTTTTCCAATTTTTGCCATGCTATTTTTATGAGCAATGTTATGAGTTCTATAACAAATGGTTTGCAGTTCTTTTTTACAAACAACTTCTGCTAAATTAATAAAATCTTTAAAGATCAAATCTTGTTTACTTTTCCAGTTCAAAGTAATAACTTTTCTGGCAATTGCAAGAATTGACCAGAGTAACTGAATCTGAGATTTAGGTATTACATTAGGTATAGGAACATTGAATAGGATTTGTGAGTTAGAAATATGACAGTTATCAGACCATAAAGCATTTACAAAATATCTATAAGTCTTTCCAGTACTGAACATTTCTACATTCAGTGAACATGTGAACCCAGTTGACCTCTAGTAAGTCATCACATTTCCAACATTTATTTTCAATGTTTTTGAGTATAAGTTTTATTTTATGTGGAGTATAGGAACTCCTTTTAATAAATTTCCATGTATACAGTCTCCAATATAATAAAGAAGAGGTACCATACACAGAATTCAATAACATTTTTTTGGATTCATCAGATATTTGTTCTCCATTAATCTTTATATAGTAATTCCAAAAATCGGAGTCAAACGTTAGAGTGTCTTCTCTTAGTATCTTGATAGGTGAGATACTTAATTTTTGATTATCTGTCTTTTCAAGACACCTAATAAAAAGTTGAATCAAACTAGGTATAGATTCAGTATCTGGGTTGATTGATGCTCTCATTTTTTCTATAAACTGCCGTAATGAGTGTATAAACAACCAACTGTCTTGACTGTTATCAGAACTACATAAAAGAGAGTTTAGTGGTTTAATACTCTTATTTTCAATAAAGTGATGCCAGAATATTAAGTTATTCTCCTTTAATTTTTGCATCGCATTGATTTTGAAAGAATCTAGGCAATCGGGGAGTATGCTTTAGGGACTATAAGAAATAAAAATTGTTTAATGTAATTACAATCAGTTATATTTTTAAAGTTATTAAATATTTGATTAATGCCATAAGAAAAATAATCAAACTTTTTATTAAATAATCAAAATTCACGTAAAAGCCAATAAACTCTACTTATTCCATATTGTTCCTTAAATTGATTTTCTATAGTTCTGACATCAGTTATATGAATCTCATGTATTTTTTCCAGACAGATATATAGATAGGTGTGATCCAATGTAATATTACTTTAATTATAACCGATTTAGAATAAAGATCTAAGCTAGGGAATGATATCCCATTACTGTTCCAAGCTTTTAATGTGCCATTTATATACAATCCTAGGTTTTAAGGGGAACCATAAAAATGTAAGTAGCACTGAATCTAATTTTTTAAATAAGTTTTTGGGAGGGGGTAGTATTGATGACTGTATATAAAACAAACTTTTAGTTAAATTATCATTTTAATTAAAGAGAGGCTATCCTCCCATTGTGAAGAAAATTTTATTCAATCTTTTGATTAGTTCACTAATGGTGGTTATTAAATTATTGTAGTTTAGTTTAACAGACTCTTTCCATGTACTCTTTATACTGACACCCAGATATTCTAATACATCATTCTCCCAATTAAACAGGCTATTCTCTATTAGGTTTTTGTTGATCTTTTTGTTAATTAGTAATGTTTTGGATTTATTATGATTAAATGTAAGCCTTGAAATTCTTTCAGACTTGCTTGAGGTATTTATATCATCATGCAAAGAACCATCAATATCACCCAAAGATAACAACATATCATCAGCAAATAATTGTATCTTAGAACAATAGTCCTTATTAATTTGAAATCCTTTTATATTTTGCTTGTTTCTGATATATGTAGCAAAAGGTTCCATTGAAAGAGCAAACAATAATGATGACAAAGGACAATCTTGTCTAGTCCCCTTGAGGATTTCTAGTGGTGAGGATAGACATGATCCGATTTTCACATAAGCTTGTGCCCCACTATAAATTTTCACTAATAAGGTGACAAAATCTGAGAAGAATTCAAAACCAATCATAATTCTTTGTAGATAAGACCAAATAATAGAATCAAAAGCCTTGTCTGTGTCTAGGCTGATAATACTTAGTTGTTTTTTTGTATTTGCATGCTATGTCTATTAATGATAGTAATTTAATAATGTTACCTTGCACTTTTCTATGAAGAATGAACCCTGTCTGATCATTATGTATTAGATTAGGTAATATTTTCTTTATCCTATTAGCTAATATTGTCATGAAAAATGTATAATCAGTGTTTAGTAATGAAATTGGCGTATATGAATCACAAGATTTGGGGTCCTTACATTGTTTTAATGTGGGGGAGATAATTGAGTATTTCCATGATGGGGGTGTTATACATTTTTGCTCAACCATAGTAAAGGCACTCATCATTTTCATTATTATATATTCAGGAAAAATCTTACATAGTTCAGGAATTATTCCATCCAGTCCAGGTTTTATTATCTTTTAAATTTTGTATTTGTTCTTTCACTTCTGTTAGTGTTATTTGTTTATTTAATGTGTTATTTTGTTACACTGATACCTTAGTAGTTATATTTCCTTGAATACAAGTATTTAGTACATTATCTGTCTCCAAAAGTGGTGTGTTATTATTTATATCTTTATAGTAGTTTTTGAACACTTCTAATATGCCCATTAGTTAGATGTACTCTTAACTGAACCATTACATTTATATTTAATGTCATTAATAAGATTTTGATTGTTTATTTTTTTTTTAATCTTACCGCTGTTTTATGGAGACATTTGGGATATACAGCATAAGATTGTAATTTAAAATTTTCCAGGTTTATGGCTACCTTATGATTCAGTAATTTCATTATGTGCTACTTTGTTGTTTGGTTTTGCGCCCATTTTAATCTTGTCTATGCTTTTTATTAAGTCTAAAAGTTCTTTGTCCCACTCTCTCCTTTTTCTTAAGGTACCAAGAATTTATTCTACTATATGTATAAACTTTAAAGTTGTCCCATAATATAGTATCAGTCACTTCACCATTATCAGTTGTTTCCATAAACATGTCTATTTCTTTCATTATCCATTCCCTAAAGTCTTTTAACTTAGTTATGTAAGCAGGAATTATCTGTAGAAATCTTAAATAATCTGTATGTGTAGTTAATGTAAAGTTTATAGCATTATAGTCCGAAAGTGGACAAGTCATTATAGATACGTCACTTATTTTAGAGTATATATTATTTGATACAAAGACCTTATCAATGTTTGTTTGTGTACCAAACCGATATGAATAGTGAGTATAGAATAAGGAATAATGTTCTCTTAGACCATGTATATCTTTGAGGTTCATCTGGTTTGTATGTGTATTTATGCAATTTGGATGTTGTATTCCATTATGTACTTGTATACATGAGCACACATACACACATATATACACTCACACACTAGGTTGTATGATCTCATACATCAATTATTCAAACGTATGTGTGAATATTGATTATCCTTTTAGGATGCATTGAAAATGTAATGTTTTAGATATAATATAGATATATGCTATACCTTAGGTATGTTCCCAGCTGTAGACTTTCAGTTTTGAATGCTTTGCAATATTGTAATTTTCTTTTAGTACATTAGTCTGTCTTTAAGATGTCTATGGTATCTTGTGTAGTACAGATCCTATTATACAGTGGTCTAAGTTATGAAAGTATGGCACAGGTTGCTGAAGAGAGAGGATTAGGCATGGAATTATAATTTTAAAACCTATGTCTAGCTGGTCTGACCCCAAAAATCAGCCTTGCACAACTTCTGTGACTTCAACTTAGCAAGAAAAGGAAATGACTGCCTCAGTGTTTTCCTTGCTTGGTAGAATATTTCTAATCATAAGCAACCATTTCAAAGTAATGCAAACTGCAAGCTATTACTTTGCCTCACTTAAATTATAAATGTCAGCAGCATTTAATAAATGTATGAAACTAATCATTAAGATTAAACGTCACAAAGTGTCAAATGTAAGCTAAAAACATTTACTGTTATGCATCTTTCACCATGAGTTGAGGAAACCTTGGAATTCACTCATGCAGGCATAAAAAAGATTGAAATATACATTAACACCTTTTAAAATTGTTAGTGAAAGCATAAAACCTGAAACACCATAACCATTATATAACATTATTATATGGCTAGAGTATAGGTTATGATGTATCGCACTTGTTTTATTATTTTTTTTTTGGGGGGGGTGTTACTTGGGTTTTCCCATCAGTTTTATGTTTATTACATCATAGTTTTTACCCTATCCACATCTGGCCACGGTGGTGCAGCGGTTGGCATTGTCACCTCAAAGCAAGAGGTTCTCCAGTTCAGTTCTTGGCTGGTGTGCCTTCTGTGCGGAGTCTGCATATCCTCCCTGCAGTCAAGTGAGTTTTAAAGACATGCAGTTAGGTGCATGTGTGAGTGTGTGTGTGTGTGTGTGTGTGTGTGTGTGTGTGTGTGTGTGTGTGTGTGTGTGTGTGTGTGTGTGTGTGTTCTGTGAAGGTTGGGTGCTGGGCTGGAACTCAACACACTAAAAACTCCACTGCCAATCAATAGTGGACCAGTGATCTGCTGTGGCGGCCCCTAATCATGAAACGCCGAAAAACATTGCAGTCTTTACCCTAGCCCCATATTAATGCTATATAACAATTACTCTTTCCTTATTAAACCTGCTATGTCCAGCAGCATGGTACTGTCCCTTATTAATGTCACTTTGTTGATGCATTCTTGACTTCATTGGTTATGACTGAAGTTTGTCACTGGAGCTGTTCGCTGTAAACTTGTTCTGCCAAGATGTACTAGCCTGAACCAAAGTACAAAACTAAATAAAATTATTATTGTCTAAAATTAGTAACCTAGTACTCCTGAATTTTTCAAGTGAATATAACTGTTTTGTAATAAAGCATTTATTGCACTAATTCATCTCCTAGAAGTTATATAGTCAGTGTCTTTTTATTGCCTCTCACATATCCTGGTAGTGTTCAGTATTTTGTAGTTGGCTTATTTGAGTCACTTATGATTTTGTTGGGTACACTTGTTATATATATATATATATATTATGCTTTAACATTTCTGTTTAGCATTATTAGTTATGCCAAATGTTCTGTGAATAGAGCAGACAGAATGAGAGATATCCTTGCTAGATTCTGTTTTTCAGAATAAAGGGGAAATCACTTAACATTGTCTGTCACCCCTTGTGATGCTCATTGAACTTAGTATATGGATTTGTATAAATTCTGCAAATGTTTTCAGAAAGGAAAGAATATGAACAAAGTATATACAAATTAACATAATGAACGTGTTAAAATGTTCTGTATCTGGGCTTCTAATTAGTGTTGCAGCTTTTATCTAAGCAGTTTAATGAATGTTGTTTAGTGTCATAAATTCATGTCTTAGGACTTACCTGTCCGACATGAATTGCTTTTTATCTTTTTTATAATGAAAGCTGTTAAGGTCTTTCAGGTTCCACCCTTATATAAAGTTAGAGTTGTATAACCTATTTAAAACTGAAATTGAATTTTATAATGGAAATGGTCCTTTACAGGCTTTGATATAACTATATAGTAACCAGAATGTCCTATGATTCCACTGTTTGATCCCAGAGAATATAGTTAAATGTCTGATATTGCAGACTTGAAAGCACATTTACCTTTTTCCTTCTGTAAAACTGATTATTACTTGGACAGTGACACATTTTAATCTATGTGTCCTTTGTTGTTGGTTTATGTAACACTCCTGTCTATCCTTCTGTGTGTTTTGAGATAAAATCATGTATATTTTCTATCTGTTCAGACTTTTTCCATACTGTTTGTGAGTTAATTTAACAGAAAGTGTGTTCTCCTATAACCTCTGGTGTTGTATTTGTTTTAGATAGCATGTTGTACTTTGCTAGCCAGTATGAGCACAGTTTATTGACTCAGTATAGGAACGTGCAGCTTCAGAAATCTCGGGGGTGTCTCATCATAGCTGTCATATGTATAATAAAAGTGCTGTTTCACTTGCTGGTAATAATATTTTATCTTGTTCTTTTTTACAGTTTGACTATTCTTCCTTGTAATTGGTTCCTGTGCTTCTATTTTTTTTCTTGAATGTGAGTTTTTTCCTGTTAGGTCACAGTTCATTGTTTCCTTACATGCAAGTAGCATTACACACAGAGTAGGTATTTCTGCTCCACTAGTTTTCTCCTGCCTCCTAATAATCCCTTTCCTTTTGGATTTTCCATTCTTAGGCAGTGCTAAGTTAAGTCTAAAGTGTTTTTTTTTTCATTTATTCTAACAAGATATCCACCACAGAAAATGGCAAAAAAAATGTTATATTCATTAGCTTGGTTTGTAAGCATGGCCTTCTGTTTTAAAATGAACACACATTCTGTTTGAGAATTCTCCTCATATAAAATGTCATTTTTCTTTAATAGTCTAATGTCTTACATAGCTGATAACCACAAGTTCTACAATGATTTAGCCAACTTTGTTGTATACTTTTTGGTCTAGTGTGTATATCTTTTGGCTGTACCTGATTATTCAGTTTAAAATGTGTGCATGTTTCCCAACTACCATATATCAAGCTGTCCTGTCTTTGATGTTAAGAAAGTAATTTGGTATGGAGAGAACCTCAATAGGGTTTAAAGAAGCTGATGTACTCGGTTGCCTTAGTTCATTGTTTTATCTGTTGATAAAGATGTAGGTCCCTCATTCTAGCATGGGTAGAAATAATTGACTTGTGAAGATGCAAGATGTCAAGGACGGTCCACTTCAAATGCCTAAGTCCCAGGCATTTAAATGCCACTGCTTCGCAGCCAAAGACTTGGGTGTCTTGTAGCTTGCATGGCTGCCTGCTCAAGTTCAAATACATGTTCAGGTGAGGTGCGGCACCCCTTGGGAGGCAGTGGAACTGCCACATCCCACCTGAACACAGTAGATGAGTTTGAGCAACACAACTCCAGCAGCAGCCAGGATGGAGTATGAAAGAGATAAGAACATAGACGAGGGTGTCAGGCAGTAATCAGTGGTGGGATTTAGGTTTAGAGAGCATGGAGTAGAGTTTTAGGTTTAGGGAATAGTCATGAACTGTAAGGTTAGAGCAGGGAGTGCTGTGGTTAGGGGTTAGAAGTATTGTGGGAGTTTTAGGGTTTTGGTAGAGCTCTGCAGTTAAGTAGAGTCATATAGTATGAGGTGTAGGTAATTAACTTGAATTGGGATAGTGGGAGTTGGGGTTTTTACCAGTTAGAGTAAGTGGCAGCTAGCAAGTGTGTTGGAAGGTAGTAGCATGTGAGCACTTGTAGAAGACCCTGTCCAGTACACTAAGACACTAAATAAAAGGTTAAAGATTACAGCCTCTGTTAACAGCTCTAGAACTTTAGGCCTGTGATCTTTTTGGTTAGAAACCTTTGGGGGGAGTCTTTCTAATTCATGTGTTTATTGAGACGCATCCCAAATTGTATTTAATAGTTGGTCTGATCTATGTTGAGTATAAGGCAGTGATTACCTCTGTACACCTTGATGATATTTCTTTGGCAAGTAACTGGGCTAAACAAAATGGTTTCCTGACAATCCTGGTCACATAATGGCCAAAAGGAACGGAATTATCAACCCAAATACCTAGGTCCCTAAGTACATTTTCATTTTGTGGTGGTGTGTTATCTATAAAATACGATGAGAGAAGGGTTTTTCTACAAAAATAGTAATACTGCACTTTTTAGCATTTAGTTTCAGCCTATTTTTAGTACACCGAGAATTTACTAGAGAGAGTTTATGCTGGAATGTTTAGGTTTAAGAGAATGACTAAGCAAGTACTAGGCTAGCCGCCCTGGTGAACCATTTTAAGTCTATTCAGTTTTCCCCGGTAAGAATCAAACACTGTGCTTGTTATTTGTGAGGTAAACACTTTAACCATTATACCAAACCCCAGCCCCTAGACAGAGGTCTTAGTTGTCTGCTTGGAGAACTGGGAAGTAAAAGCCAAAAATGAGAGGTCCCAGCACCAAGCCCTGAGGAACACTGCAGGCCACATTCATACTTTCCAATGAGGTGCTTCAGCATAGTGTGAGTTCTGTCTTTCAGCCATTTTGCTATCCATCGTGCCACATATGGTTCAGTTCTTAAGCATTTAGCTTCTGCATGATGCCATCTTGGGTATTCATGTAGAAGGCCTTGGTTAGATCAAGATACAATGTGCATACTGTATGGCCATCATCTATAGCCTGCATAACCTTTATTTATTTATTTATTTATTGTTTGTTTGCCAGGATAGTCCATTGGGCCATGAGGAGCCCGTTTTCAATGGAGTCCTGGGGAGAAAATTACAAATTACAGATTTAACATAAGAGTAAGTTATTAGAGAAATGCAATGTGCACAAATGAAGCAAAATTAAACAAATAGAAAAACATATATTAGTAGAGTCCACATATTAGTACAATGCAATAAGAGTAATATTTACAAACAAAGTTTTTAACAGTTTAACATATTAGCACAATGCAATAACAGAAACAGTCTAAATTTTTTAACACTTATACTAATTCATGCAGTTAATTTCTAGGCTACTGAATTGTACAATTCTAGGAGTTATGCTAATTCCTAGAGTTTATTAGGGGTACAAAACAATGGGAGGCTATTGTGAATTATAGCTTATAGAGAGTAGCTATAGTGTAGGGAGGTTATGTGGGGTGGGAGCAAGAGCATTCCCATAGTGAAGTTAGGTGTGTGTGTGAAGTAAGTTTTTGAATGAAGAGAGGCTGCTGGTGGTATGGATGAGAGGTGGGAGGGAATTCCAAAGGCCTGCTAGAGACATTAGATGTTTGCCTAGTGGACGGGCAGGTTTATGCAGTTCAGTTAGAGTTTGGGAATTAGATCTCAAAAATCTATTTGGTTGGTGCATTTTAAAGGTGGTGGCAAGAGAAGGACAGAGAGAGGGAGTAAAAATAAGTTTGTGTGCTTGGACAAGTTGAATATAGATTAGGTAATTGGACAGATCAGTTCAGTTGGTGTAGGCCAGTGCAGTGATGGGAAGTGGATCTATGGCCGGTTGCAAATTTTATTTTATTATAGCAAGAGGAGAGTTTAGTCTTGAGGGAAGATTGCAGGTTAGTAAGGATAGAGGCACCGTATAGGAGGGATGGGATAAGGTAAGTGTTAGCGAGGGTAAGCCTAGTGGAGGGAGAGATGTAACGGTTGTGGCGGTAAAGCATGCCTATTTTTTGTGTGTTTTTTCTATATTTACTTGGAGTTATCAAACTTTAGCTGGTCATCGATCAGGGCTCCTAGTAGTTTAGCATTAGAGACTCTTTCGAGAGGAGTACTATTTTGACTAATGACTGAGAATGAGGTTTTATCTAGGGTGGTGGTTTTGGAAGCAGTAAATTTAATGAGTTTAGTTTTAGTAGCATTGAGTGCTAGATGGTTGTCCATTATCCATTGCTCAGTGGAGGAGAAGGCATCTTGGGTTAATTTAACTAGGGTGGGTATAGAAGAGGCAGAGCAGATTATTGTTGAATCATCGGCATATTGGACAAGGTTGGCATTTGGGATGGCTTAGTAGAAATCTTTTATGAATATATTGAATAGAAGGGAGCCTAAAATTGAACCCTGGGGGCACCTGCTGGAGTACTGAGAAAAGGGGAGGTGGCTTTTTTCCATTTGACTGCTTGTTGCCTGTTTGAGAGGTAACTGGTAAACCAGTTAATAGAGTGGGATAGATTTAGTTTGGAGAGTTTAGTGAAAAGAAGGTTATGAGAGATAGTGTTGAATGCCCTAGAGAGGTTAAGAAGGAGAGTGGGCACGATGTGGCCAGTGTCACGGGCTTTATTAACTGTTTCTAGGAAGGAGAGGAGAGCTGTGGTAGTGCTGTGGCCAGGTCTGAAACCATGTTAACTAGGGGTTAGAAGTTGGCTGTTTATGAAGTAAGCTAAAAGTTGTAGATGGATGCATTTTTCGAGAAGTTTAGAAATGGGGGATAAAATAGCGATAGGTCGAAAGTTTGTAATATTATTGTTATTACCACCTTTATGGAGTAGAATAATAAAGCCCTTTTTCCAGAGCTGGGGAACTTGACATTCAGCAATAGATTGATTTATAAAAATGCAGATGGGAAGAGCTATGCCTTCTGTGGCAACTTTTAAGAAATATGTGGGTATATCATCAGGGGCATTGGAGCCAGGTTTCAATGTTAGTAAACATTTTTTTTATGGTGGCTGTAGGAATGGGGTTGAAGGAAAAAGGAGGACAGTGGGATTAGGAGACGCTAGGGGGAGGGAGGGATAGGTGGAAATAAGGGCGGGAAAGCTGATTGGGAAGTGAAGGATGATGTAAGTTTACTTATGGAATCAATCAAGAAAGTGTTACATTGGGTGACTAAGTCCAAGCCAGAGGCATCTGGATCAGGACAGGGGTTTTTCTTTTTTGCCAGGGTTGAGAAAGGAGGAGATTCCATGCCAGAATTTTGTGGGGTTGGTGTTATGGTTGGTTTGGAGTGTAGAGAAGTAGGCTTTGCAGTCTGAGATAATACGTTTTTTTACTTTGTTACAAAGTGTTTTAAATTCATTAAGAGTGGTGATAGTTTTATTTTTGGAGTAGCGTTTCCAGGGTTTATTCCATAATAGCATGGCTATTAAGGTATTTTTGGCTAGCCAAGGTACAGGATTGCTTCTTATGCATTTTGTTTTCAGAGGGGCAAAGGAGTCAAGCAAGTTGAGGAAAGTTGAGTTAAAGTAGGTAACAGCATTTTCTAAGGGAAGGGTTTTTAGTGAGTTCCAGTTCATTTTTTTTAGTGCATTTGAGAATGTGCTAGGATTAAAGTTTTTTTTTTGTACACATTTATATTAAGTGAGTTTGTAGGAGATTGAATTGTTAACCAGTTAATGTTAACATCATCCAGGATTATATTTTCATTTGTGATGTTGTTAGAGAACCAGAACAGAATATCTTCAAGGGTTGATATATTGTCTCCAAGAGGGATATAAAGGGAGACTATGCATATAAGTTTGTTTGTTTATATGAAGTAGGGCTGGAATTAGTTCTGCCTTGCCAAATTTGGGAATAGGTTTGGTACAGAGGGTAACTAAGTGGGATGATGAGTAGAGGAAAGCGACTCCCCCTCCTTTTTTATGTGTTCTATCTTTCCTAATTATGGAGTAGTTGGGTGGTGTTAGTTCAGAGTCTTTTATATGGGGTTTGAAACAGGTTTCTGAGATGGCCAGAATATCAGGTTGATTATGAAGAAGCCAGGCATAGAGATTAGGAATTTTGTTGCATATGCTCTGAGCATTTAGAACTGAAACACGGAGGGGTTTACCAATTGTGGGAGGAGGATGGGATTTGGAGGTTGAGATGTGTGGGGGAGAAGGTTTAGGGTTTGGGTGAATGTCACTGGAGAGAAGGATAGAGATGAGATGGCAGAAGAGGTATTTGAGTTGCTTGGTATGTAATCTATGGGGTGTAAGCTTTATGGGGATGTGGCTAATGTAGATTTGAGTAGAGTTTTTGGGGTTAGGTAAGAGTTTGTAGGTGAAAAGCATATTATTATTGAAGGAGAGGAGACTGGGTAATATGCAAGTTGAGGAATATGTGTGCATCATGGAGATTGGGTTAGTTGTATGAAATGGGGGTGGGTGATTTGCACTGAGAGGATGGGGGAGATAGGTTAGGTAAGATATGGTAATAAGTAGTGGTATTTAAAGTTATAAGTGAAAGAGGTTTGGTAGACATGATTATTCAGAATATAATAGGGGAGTGAGTTTGGGATTAAGTAGATATTAGTAATAATTTAAAGTATAGGTTTGGGTACCTGAGAAGGTAATACGGATAGTTTGCATTAATGTGGTAGGAGGTTTTGGTGTAGGAGGGGGTGGATTATAATGTCACATATTTGATGTTAGAAGTTATGTATGAGATGTTTGGGGTGTTTACTGGGTATGTTTCTATTGGGTAGTTGCTAGACTGCAAATGTATTGTAGATAGGTAGTAATTTGTAATGGAAGGGGTTAGTTATAATTACTTAAGCAGATTTGGTGGTTTGAACTCTGGTGGGTGTGGTTTGGTCAAGTTTATATTACAGGTATTGGGGGTGGGTGGGATATGGGGACAGGGAAGGGAGCAGAGTGAGCCCGAGTGTAGCGAGGGGGGATGGAGTGGGATGAGCCAAGATCCAAGCAAAGACATGTTTCTGTTTAAGAAACAATCAGAATTGACCAAGGACTGCTCTGACTCTGTAAGTCATTTCTTAACCATTTCAGAGGTGGAAGAACAGGATAATCTTGTATGAGTAGGCTACTGTGGTCTCAATTTAAATTAACAAACACACAGTATTTGATCAGCTAAAGATACTATTTGCTAACAGAAGGGAATAAAAAGAAATGGAAGATGAGTGTGAGTCTTTCAAAGATATTTACCAGATTCATAAGATTTGGGGTGCAGTTTTATTAAAATTTGTGTTATAGTTTATGAGGTCGTGTATAATGTGTTCCATGACTTTGCATATAAAACTTGTAAGGCTGATAGGTCTGTAATTACTCAGGTCAATTGTAAAGCACCTTTATAGAGGAGCATCATTACTGCAGTGTGCCACTCATCAGGGGCTAAAACACAGGTGAAATAGTTTAGGGAGTGTGTCTGCAAGGGCATTTTTAACACTATTAACCAGATATACTGCTAGGTCCCATGCAGAAAGTATTTTTGGCATTGATTTGCATTTCCAGTAAATGATCTTTTGAGATAATTGGGGACGTAAAGGATTCAGATATTTCATGGCATTGGATAGAAGTACTGGAGTAAAGTTGGCAACTAAATGTGTTTGCAAAGATATTAGCATTGTCTATTGAATCAGAACAGGAAGTATCATTACAAATAAGTTCAGATTAATGTTGGCTATTTTCTGTTAGTCTTCTAACGTAGTTAAAAAATAATTTATAATTATCTTTGGCTTCAGAGGCTATGCTGAGTTAATGGTTCCTTTAGTGTACCTGATAGCATTTTTTTAATTCTTTTGATATTCTCCATGAGAAACAGGGATTTGGGATATAATAAATCATTTAAGGAGTTACTTTCTTTTGCTGTATACTTTATTTAAGGTGAAAGACCACTGGGATAGTTTGTTTTTGAATTTCCCATGATATTTGTTTTTGGTAGGGACTGCTACCAATGCATTTTTCTAAAGGGGTGTAGAATTAGTGAATCTTGCTGCTGAATCAAGGTCAGGGAAATTGCCATTATAAGTGAATTTTGTTATTTTGCCATGGAGTAGGTTGAGGTTGGCACATCTGTAGCCCTTAACTTCAGTAGGGTATGCTGTAGGGGCTTTGGGATTTTAAAGGAGAAGATCACAAGCCTGTGGTCGGACTTCATTGGGAAGTGAGATATCAGAGGAGTTGTGTAAAATCCAACTATAATGGGAAGATTAAGGTCAGTAATGATGTGTCCTCTAGTGGGTTTATTTTCCAACTGCTCAAAATTGTTTTCTTTATTAACTGTAGCAATTTTGGGGCATATCCTACATTGGAGGTATAGGTGTCCCAGTTTATTGAAGGGTAATTAGTTACCCAAAGTAATGAAGCTTTTGCTTATAGGGAGACCATTTAGAACACTTAAGAATTTTACAAGCTCATACAGGTACAAATAAGATGTGTATAACATGCTGTTTGTTGAAAACTGATATTACCTTGCTTGATTTGTAGTTCAGTGACTTCAATTTGTAGGTCTCTAGAGAGCTGCCTGAAGGTATATTTCTTGACAAAAAGGGAGACCCCCACCACTGTTGCTATTGGGTTGAAGGCACAAAAAACACAAAAAACTGGCACAGAAGTAGTGCTCTCTTTTCATTTAAACAAAGTCTCAGTAACTATGCCAACAAGGATGTTTTCCAAATGCAAGAATGCCTCAAGATTAGACAATTTATTGTGTAGACTTCTGGCATTCCGGAGAGCCATCTTAATGTGATCTGATTTTAGCCTTGATAGTTTAGTTATGTTGGAATATCCATCAAATGGTCTCTAGGGGACTGCAAAGGCTTTAGCCAGAATGTGAAAGCACTGGAATGAGATGCTAGCTATCCATAGCAAAGCAAGCTGGACTGTCGAGCATCTAATCCCATGCTGCCACCTACTGGATCCCTTTGGAATGATACCACCTATTTAACAAATTATAGGTTCATAGGTAGGTGCTAGGCTATCGACCCAAGGGCCTAAGTAAGCCTAGCCAACAAGGTTCCCTGGCTTATACCACCCAAGAAAGTTAATTTCCTGTGCCCCTGTCAAGCAGAGCCACAGAAGTGATCCCCAGGGTGTAGTTCCTATTTCCCATCCACTCATCAAGATTTTTCTTGAAGAGTGCTAATGAGGAACTTTGCTTGACATAGATAGGTAGCTTGCTCCAGAGTATAGGAAGTCTCTGGGATAGGAATCTATCCCTCCAGCATGTCCTGTTTATTGCGACAAGGTTTAGGTCCCTAGAGCATGTTGCTCGGAGGGATTGAGATTTCTTTAGGTGTAGCATGTCCAACAGCTCTGGGTTTAACATAGCTTTATATGTTAGGCAGAGATCTCCTCGGAGTAGGCGATATGCTACAGAGTAAAGCTGGAGTTTTTTGAGACGGTCAGTGTAGGGCATCTGTTTGAGGCCAATAATCCTCTTTGTGAGGTACTTCTGTGGCCTTTGCAGCTGCTGCAGATGTCTTGTGAGGTACATTCCAAAAGGGGTGTTGTACTGCATAATGGGTCTAATGAGTGCTTACCAAAGGGGATGACAATGCACTTTTTGGCATTAAGCTTGAGGCCATGCCTCTGAAACCAGGCATCTGTCTCAGTGAGACCCTTCTGCAGGATGTCCACATCATTTTGGGACTCGACTATGGCTCCTAGTTTGCAGTCATCTGTGAACCTAGTTAGCCAGTGGCCTTCTGTGTTAGTCTGTACTTTAGAGAAGTAGATACCAAAAAGGAGAGGTCCCAGGATTGAACACTGTGGTATTCCACTTGTCACTGGTTTGAAGTCACATTTGGAGTCTGCAACATTTACAGTGTGGTTTCTGTCAGTGAGCCAGTTGCCAACCCATCTTGTGACATAGGGATTTATACCTAGTTTAGGTACATTTAGCTATAATTCCAGAATGGGGGATGGTGTTGAAAGCCTTGGCAAGGTCAAGGTAGGCTGTATGAACCACTTTACCCTCGTCTACGGCTTTGGTGACTGCCTCAAAGAAGTTGATCAGGTTCAGAAGGTGTAATCTGCCTTTCACAATCCCGAACTGGGTGGGGTCCAGAGTTTGGAGGTTACCAATGTCTTTATTTATGAGTTCCATGATGATACATTCCATGGCTTTGCAGACCAGGCTCGTCAGGCTAATAGGGCGATAGTTCCCAGGATCAGTGGTGGCTCCCCCTTTGTAGAGTGGGATAACTGTTGCTGTGCACCATTCAGTGGGCACAAAGCTTGACGTGAGACTATGATTGAACATGGTGCTTAGGTGGTGAGCCAGTTCATTCTGAAATTCATTTAGAACGCAGCCTGGGATTTTGTGCCGTCCCATGGAGTTTGTGTTTTTGGTTTTAGAGAGTGCAGCTTTTGCCTGCATAGATGTAATTACAGGGACTCTGCATTCTTCCTATATAGATATGGGCCCTTTTGGGGGTGAGAGGGGGGTAATGTTAGCACTGAACCTATCTGCCAGGATGTTGGCAATATCAGTTGGTTCTGTAATTTTCGTGCCATTGTGCTATAACTCAGAGCAGATCTGGGTGCTGCCATTGAGATTCTTGACAAAGCTATAGAATGCTTTGTGGTTGTCCTTAGAATCAGTAGTGATTTTGTTTTCGTAGCTAGCTTTGGAGGATCTTATAAGGGATCTCAGCTTCTTACTGAGGCTAATCAGGGAGCTCCTCCACTCATGAGATTTTAATCTTTTGCAACAGTTTCTTCCTTCTGCTGTAGAGTTTGTTTATGGCAGGGGACCACCAGATTGGCTTCCTTTTTTTTGGAGGATCTCATCTTGGTTCTGTTTCAGATAGCACAATCCATGCACCCCTGTAAGTGCTTGTAGAGTGAATTTGTGTATGATTCAGCAGTTGTAACTGTATTGTCCATTTGCATGGGTGGCATGAAGTTTGCCACTTCTGTCTTAAGAAGCATGAAATTGGCTTTGGAGAAATTTTTTACCATGGTTTCCTTAATGGTGGATGGGGGCGGGATGTGGATATCTAGGGTGATTACCTTATGGTCGGATCCGACCAATGAGGAGTTGTCTTCGGGTATGGAACACCGGTCACTCATGTTGGTAATGACTAGGTCTAGGATATTGTTACCCCTGGTGGGGGTGTGGATAAGTTGATCCAGGGCATTGGAATTTATGAATTCCAGAAAGTACTGAGCGAAGGAGTTGGTACATGAGTAGTTTTCCCAGTTAATGGTGGGGTAGTTGAAATCGCCCATTATTAGGATGTTTGCTTGAACCCTAATATTTTCCAGTATATCAAGAAAAGAGGAATGGGAATACTGGGGCATGGTGAGGGATCTGTAGCAAGCTACAATTTGGATTGCAGTTTTGCCTAGAGTTGGATAACCTCGGATGCATTATGCTGCGCAGCTAGCCTGGAGGTGTGGATATCCTTAATGAATATGGATACACCTCCGCCTTTGGTGTTCTGGTCCAGGTTAAATGGCCGAAAAGTGTGGTAGGAGCTATAGCTTAGTAATGCAGTGGTGCTCTCTATAGAGCCTTGAACCAGGTCTCAGTCACTGCACAGATGTCGATGTTCTCCATTTTAAGGAGTGCCTAGAGTGAGTGCATTTTGAAGTTTAGACTTCTAGCATTGAGTAGCATTACCCTCAGTTTTTGCTTGCCTGTTCCTGTTACGGTGGTGAATTTGTCATTTGAAACTTGCCTAAAAAGGCACTATAGGGGCAGCAAGACCCTTAGCCAGTATCCAGAGTCCCAGGGGCGACAGGTGCAGCCCATCTCTGGCAAAGCATTGTGGTCTGTCGAACATGTCATCCCAGGCAGACAGATACTGGATCCCCTTAGAATGACATCAGAAGCTTAGCCAATTGAAGTCAATCATTTTGTCCTTGTACTGCAGTATCATTCTGGGCAATGGCAGGATGCTACTCAGGGCTAGGGTCATACCTGCCTGGGCTACAAGATCGGAGAGCTCTTTCATGTCTCTTTTCATTTAGTCCAGGGAGGTACGTCTCAGGTCATTCACACCAACATGAACAATGACAGAGTCATATTTGTACTTGTTGTGGAGTGACATGAGTGCGTGGGTTATATGGCGGATCCTGGCACCCGACAGGAAGCTGACAGTAACCGTCTCCTTGTTTAGCCTGGTAAGGGAGACATCAGTGTGCCTGACTATAGAGTCACCCATGACTAGTGTGTTGGGTACATTGTTTTGCCTTATGGGCAGTGGTTTATTGGCACACTGATTCTGTGGGCTGTGTGTCCTTTGGGTTGTGTTAGGGAATGGAGGTTGCTTGCGTTTCTGCTTTGGAGGTCTCAGTGGCTTGAGCAGATTATTATTGAAAGCCTCCATGAATGTTTTTGTGTTTCTATTTGTGGATTTTGGTGGTGTAGGTTTAGTGGGACTATGTGATAAGTCTGGTGTGGTGTTTACCTTCTCCTCTTGACTGTCAAGTTCAGTCTTGGTTGGAGAGAGCTTTACCTCCAGTTTGGCTAGAGAAGTGCATGTCTCACAGGTTGTGGTGTTGGGTGGTAGGAGGAGAGGGTTTTCTGTGTACATGAGGCAATTGCTACATTGCCCCAAGATGCCCAGATTCATCAGATAGTCAGGAGAGACCACTGAGAGCTGACCCTTGGATATGCCTGAATAAAAAACTACTTTCCTCTAGACAAGTGAGGAAAGTGAGTATAAGAGCTGTTTTCCTCTAAGCAAGTGAGGAAAGTAAGTACAAAAACTGTTTTCCTCTAGGTAAAGAGGAAGGTTGAGTGCCGTAGTAATTTGTAGCTTATTTAGTGCTAGCAACAAGTTCTGAGCACGAATAAACAAATTCAAGTGCTAAAACTAAGAATCTGTACCTGGATCTTGTGGTAGATAGGCTACCTAATGCTTACTACTCCCACTGATGAGCTAGAAGGCTTCCCTCCAACACAGAAAGGCTTGGGGGGCTCAGAAGCTTACAAACAGTCCTGAATACAGCAAATCTGTATCTGGACTAGACTAGTTACAGGAAAGGTGGGAAACAAGCGCAAACGCAGGCTTTTAAATCAGAAAGTTGAAAGAGATGGAAAAACTGCCCAAACTGCCAATAAACTACAGTTTCTGTTCCAGAAACCACTCTTGTGGTAGTTAGGCTACTGAGTGCTTACCACTCCCACTGATAAGCTAGAAGGCTTCCCTCCAACATAGAAAGGCTTTGGGAGCTCAGAAGCTATTGATGTCAATTAGCTTTTCTTTTTATCTAGGCATCATTCAAGATGAAGAAAGGATTCCATTCAAGACTGATGTCTTACCTGCATTTGTAACTAACACAGAAAGTTCTGATTTGTCTCTCTGCATATCCCTCAAGATATTACATTTGAAGTCATTCATTCAGTCCTACATGTGCCAGTACCTTATCATAGTAATATTTGTCAAGAGTTAGGGTCGTAAGGGCCTTTGTATTATCAGAGAGCCTGATGCTTGTGTAACCCTGTCAATGACCAGCATTGTGATGAGTCAAAGTGCCCAGCAAGAGAGTCACCTAGCACTGTTCTGCTGCTGCTGTGGTTCAAAGTAGCTGTGGAGTGTTATTGCTCAGGCTCACCCTTTATGGGATGTATGCAAGAGGTGGATGAGTGACCTGATTTTTGCTGAGACTTAATATTCATATTTCTAAGAAGTTTTTTTTGGGGGGGGGGTGATTCTTTTACAGCCTCAGCATAAGACATTCTGCTGGAATTAATGAGGGATTGTGGTGGAGGTATATGAAACTCACAGGACAAATTTTTAGGTGAGAGGGAAGCCTCCATATTAATTGGGTATTTACACCTCTAATAGATGGAATTTAATGTTTAGTTTAAGTTAATTGTCTGTGAACTGTCTTGGTACACCTAGTGCTAAAAGACTGGCAACAGAGCTGAAGCTAGCAGACTAACCTTCCATTTTATCCTGTGTTTAGGTATTTTGATGAGTAAGGTGAACCCAGCAGAGGGTGTATGTAATTGTGATAAGGTACAGAAAATTTACATAAAGCTTACCAGTAATTGGTAGTCTTGCCCTGGTGTTACAGATTTTAAAAGTAAGATGTAAAAAATGGTTAATACGTGTAGCTATTGCAATGTGCAGTAAACAGCTAGAAATGTATGAAGGAGAGGCTATGTAAGCCTTTATCAGTCAAAGTGGAGGAACTTTGCAGACTGAGCTTCTAGTACATATTAGTGTGAGCAGAAGAGATAAACTATGAGGAGATTCTAAAGGCAAATGTATTGTAAGGGCAGGCAACTCAAAAGCCACCAGGTTTAAAAGCAATGCAGGCGGGCTTGGTGGATAGTCAGTATTCTGGAGCTGTGAAATACTATAGGAGAGCAAACAAGCAGCAATGCCCAGCAGGGTGTGTGTTATAGTGTAAATAGTGCCTGCCCAAGGGTGTTATGAGGCCCAATACTACTGGAGCTAAAACAGGTATTGAATGTGATTGTGAAACTGGACCCACTTGTCAAGCTAAACACTTGTTTTTTTTTTGTGGGGTACTGCAAATCCAGTAACCTTTAGGGGACTTTCCCTGGTTCTACCTAATGGGTTACCAACATCAGCAGTTTGGTCAAGGCTTCTAGATCTCCTTTTTCATAGTCACCATGTCTAACAGTGTAGTTTGCCATTCCTTAACAGAAAGAAAGCCTGCAACTTCATACCAGCTGGCAGTGCAGTTGTTCAAGAATCAGTTACATCTCAGATTACCTTTGAAGGACATGGCACCACTTAAGACATTAATATTTTGTTAGAACAAATGAGGACCATCCTTTTAAACTAGCATTAGCAGCTGAATTAGTCTCTGTGCAGGGCATACTTTTTCCATGGGGTTGTATTCTCTCCTAGGACTGTTTCAACATAGTTACATCACTGTTCTTCCACAGAGGCAGGTTTTATCAAGAAGTGACCCAGGATTATTTCCTTCTTGTTGGAGTTTACATGTAGTCATTTGTTCACCTCCTGTATATTCTTAAAGAAAGTAATGAAGATTTTTCTTTACACCTTTCAGGTGTATGTATCATTCACGGAATCCCCACTGACAGTGTCTACGTATCAGGCGTCTGCTAAAAGTAAAAGAAAAAGAAATCAGCTTTAAATCTTCACAACTAATATTTAGACAGTCTAGTCTCTGCAAGTTACTGACCAACTACATTACTGTTTGCTGCTGGTAGATGGTCAGCCAGCCTCTCAACTCATTAAGTCCATAGCCGCTGCATTTAAGGACTGTATGATACACTTGCTTCTTTAAAGAATGCATTGTATGCTGACACTAGTGCACACACCACATGATGTCTAGGCTGTGTGTTTTTATCCTACAGCTCACTTATGGTTCAGGTATAACTGTAGGGTCATGCTGTGTGTTTTTTTAATGAAGATGCTGATGACTTTAGCATGGTGTGTTAAATGTGATGTATTGCATTTCTCAAATAAAATAATACAGTCTTGGCCTCTATTTAATATCCAGCTTTATGAGAGATGCTTATATGAGCTGTGCATTCCTTCTTCCCCATCTCTACCCCTGTTCTTTTTTAATGCTGGTGAAACTTGTAATATCTGGGGTTGCCTCCCCAATGTTTAGAGTGGCCTTATTAATCTTTTTTAGTAAAGTTTGTTTGTTTGTGTCTTTCGGCTTTTCCCGGTTAGGGGTTGCCACAGCAAAACTCCGGTCCGCTAATGATTGGCAGTAGATTTTTTACGTGCTGGCTTGCCGGGCCTAATGCACAACCTTCAACGAAGGAACGCCCATTAACGCATGTCACCACACAGAAGACACTCTAACTGAGAATCGAACGGGCAGCGTCTAACTGTGAGGCGACAACGCTACCGCAGCACCACCACCGCAGTCAATCTTTTTTAGTAAAGTAATTCAATTATTTCAGGGAAGGGTACTAAAGAGGATGGATATGCTTTTATGTATCATGGCTTTGCAAAGAACCTGGTGTGGGTATGGGCCTTCTGTGTAGTGTGCTGTGTAGAATATTTTATTCTGTGGTCTAGGTGGCCAGAAAGGTGCCTGCTATCATAGTTGTGCTGCTTCAGTACGTCTGCATAACTTCATTTTAATCCCAGAAAATAACACAGCATTGTATGTAGAGTATGCATAACTATTTTTCTGATATAAAAAAACTGAAGTCAGCATAAGAAATTCTGAGTGTTTTGTGATATAAAAGCCTATATATTGTATAGGAAAGGTCACATGCACTATGAACTTCAGTACCTTTGATGGTCAGTTTTAAATGGAAGAAGCAGGGAGATTAAACATCTTGTTTGAAAAGGTAAGAGATTTCTGTGAAGTTACTTTATCTCTGTTGCAACTGTACTTTGGCCAGAGACGCTTTTTTGAGGTAGAGGAGATAAAATAGTAAAATTCACTTTATAGCTTTGGAGACCTCTAGTGGATAACTACTAGAAATATTATTAACAATACACAAAACAAAGCTTGGTTTGTGAATAAACCCAATGTATTTATTTATTTGTGTATATATTCATTTAATTTTGATTGCCAGATAAGTCCCCCTGACTTATTGCTTCACTTATTGTCATCTTATTCTGTGGTAATATATTTCTAAGTCTCTGTTAATAAAGCACATAATTAAGTAAAACCCACAGGAGGATGTTTTGTTGTATAAACTACTGGAAGGAACTGGAAAACAAAATAATTGCATTTGTATATCAGATTGTGTATGCCTAAGTACTCTCTTTTAAAATACATCACAATACGATAGGACTATAAGGTTTTGGTTTGTGTGTCTGTGTGTGTCATAAGTGTGTTGAAGCAGTCATATTGACAAGTGTATATACTTGATTTAACCTAGCAAAATCACTTTACGGCAATGAGAGAGACCTTTAAAACTGCTAGAGTTTCTTTCTTAAGTGCAGTTTTATTGCTGTACCATAGTTGAACATATACTCTGGTATTCAGACATAGTTAGGTAATGGTCAAATGGAAACCTAGGCAAGGTAATGGATCAGGGTGCCCCCTCTAGCCATTCCAGTGCCCCATTACTTGGCTATTTCTCCCCAGTTACTATAAACACTGTGCACACCTGTCAGTGTGCAGACTATCATACTGTTTTCTTCTTTACTTCTACAATGGTAACAGATATTCAAATTTAATTAAAAAAAATGTAGTTCAAATTTTATACCACAAACACTGATAGCCTTTTGCTAAACAAAACAATACAATCTCACAATGAAAGCAGACTTAGCATGAACAGTAAACTTCTCTGCCCTTGAAACTCACATTCATTCAAACCCACATTCAAAGAAACCGGACAGCGGCATATTAACTTTACCTTTGGGCTGCTTTCAAATCATAGGCCCCTTGCACACATTTTTAGGACCATGCACACATGCATGTTTTCTTTGATTCACCTTCCTGATTGTATTAAATTATATTCCTTGTATAATACAGTACTATGTTATTGCGTTTAGGCACAGTACACTAAACCTTAAAAAGGCACAGAGTATACTCAAATCGGGTGGTGGCGTCAAGCCATACAGAAATCGGAGCTAGCTTACTAATTGCCCAGGGCAAGATAGCCTACCTAAAGTTGTTGTTTTGAACATTGTTCCAATAAGCACGGAAACAAAACATATGTACCAGCAATGACAAAACTACCCATTTCAGAGCATTTCATTTATAAAAGGCCTCTCAAACTTCTGCCATTACAGCCTACCATTATCCATCAATAGGCACAGTCTCTGCAAAAGAAAACGTCATCTGAATAATTCCACATTAAGTAGATCTGTAACTAATGAAGAGATTGCTACTGGCAAACAACTTTATATTTCAGTGTTTCATGTACAAATTCAGTATCTGATGGCCTTGAAGAATAAATTGCTTATGGGATCATAGGATTATAGAAGGTTACTAGGCTAATGGCCCTGGGGCCCTTACAAGCCTAGCCAAGAACTAATCCCCAAAAAAGAAATCTCAAGTCAGCACCTGTCCCCCCTGTTAATGAGGGACAAGGGTAGTACCCCTAGGATAAATTTGTGGTTTCCCGTCAACTCATCAAAGTTGCACTTGAAGAGGGTCAGCGAGGTACTCTGTTTGACATGTACGGGAAGTCTATTCCAGATATTGGGCAGCCTCTGGGAGACAAACCTGTCTCTCCAGCAGGTTTTGTTAATGTCACATATTAGATTTAGGCCTTTCAAGTGAGTAATGCAAGAGGAGTTAGACTTATGGATATGGTGCTTCTCTAGAAGGGCAGGGTGTGATATTGCCTTGTAGGCAGACACAGATGATACCAAATAGAGTGATAGTGATTTGAGCTTGTCTGCATAGGGCAGGTGTTGGATGCCATGGATTCTCTTTGTGACATATTTCTGTGACCTTTCCATTTAGTGCAGGTGTTTGGAGTGGTACATACTAAATAGGGCATCATACTCAATTATAGGCCTAATGAGGGAGGAAAACAGAGAGATAATAACCTCCTTTTTTTCTGGATGCAATCCCTTTACTTATGAGATGAAACAAGTAAAAGCCTTTTCTCACCACTGCCGGTGCATGATGGTCGAATATGTGATTGTTGTCAACTTGAGTACCCAGGTCTCTCACCACAAATTATGTTAAGGGGGTTGCCGTTGATTTGGTAATCAGTAGGGGCCGTCTTTTTGCCAAATGGTATGATAGTAACTTAAGACCGTGACTTTGGCACCAGTCATTTGTTGCTGTGAGACCCTCTTGCAGTATGTTAACATCATTTGGGGAGTCAGTGACAACACCAAACTTACAGTCATCTGCAGACTTGGTCAGCCCCAGACCCTTTGTCTTTGCCTGAACCTCTGAGAAGTAGATGCCAAACTGTAGGAGTCCCAGGACAGATCCCTGGGGAACACCACTAGTGACAGTTCTGCTGTTGAAGGTGGTGGCACCTATTTTGACCTTGTGGGTCCTATCAGTGAGCCAGCCGGCCACCCACCTGATGAGATAGGGATTTATGCCAAGTTGAGTTAGCTTTTCAATGATGCCTGAGTGGTGGATTGTATCAAAGGCCTTGGTCTACTCAAGGTAAGCTGTATGTACTGACTTGTCCATATCCAGGACCTTGGTGACAGTCTCAAAGAAGTCAGCCAAGTTCAACAGGCAAGATCTGTCCCTGATGAATCCAAACTGGGTGGGATCAAGTGCTTGGAGATTGCCTATGTCCTTGTTTATGAGATCCGTAATACTATGCTCCATGGCCTTACAGATCAGATTTGTCAAGCTAATGGGGTGATAGTTTCCCAGGTCAGTAGTGGCACCGCCTTTGTGTAAGGGGATGACAATGGCAGTTCTCCACTCTGCTGGATTGAGGCCTGTAATTAGGCTGAGTTTGAATAGGGTGCTCTATGGCAAAGCTACGTCTTGCTGGAGATGATGCAGAATACAGCCTGGGATACTGTCAGGTCCCATGGAAGCTGTGTTTGTTGCCTTGGATAGGGCATTTAACACCTGATCTATGAAGATGTGAGGTGCGGGACAAGTATCGGGGATGTCGATTGGGCTTTTGGGGAGGTAGGGTGTGAAGTTTGCTCTGAACCTATCAGCTAGCAGGTTGGCTAAGTTAACAGGATCAGTGTAAGTGATAACCTTAAGTACTAATTTGGAACAAACCTGGGCTTTGCCATGGAGGTTCCTGACATAGCTGAAGAAGGCTTTGTGGTTTCCTTTTGTTTCAGAGGCTAGTTTCAATTCATAATTGGCTTTGGAGGTTGTCACTAGTGATGTAATTTGCTTGTTTAGGCTGAGGAGGGAGTTTTTCCAATTTGGAATTTGTTCCTTTTTACCCTTGAACAGCAGTTTCTTTCTTTTGTTGTAAAGTCTGTTGGTAGAGGATGTGCACCAGACAGGTCTGTGTTTCCTTGGGGAGACGGTTTTTAGTTCTGTTGGGTATGGCTGAGTCCATGCAATTGTACAAGTGCTTGTATACTGCACTGGTGTACTGTTCAGCATAGTTGTCTGCATCTTGTGAGGGGTGGTGGTGTGAAGCTACTGATACCCTCATGTAGGAGGTTGTAGTTAGATTTGAGAAGTTTTTTAGCCTGGTTATGGCTGGGGGGGTTGGGTGGGATAGAAACTTCGAATGAGACTGACCAATGATCTGATCTCACCAGGGAAGAGCATACTATGGGGATGGTGCAGCGGTCACCCATGTTGGTGAGAACCAAGTCCAGAATGTTATCTCCCCTTGTGGGGGATGAGGTGAGCTGCTCTAGTGCATTAGAACTCATGAAGACAAGGAATTGTTGGGTGAGTGTATTAGTGCAGAATAGTTCACCCAATCCGTGGTGGGGTAGTTGCAGTCACTAATGATCAGAGTGTTAGGAGGTACCTTGATGGAGTCAAGCAGGTCCGGGTAGGAGGAGTGGGTGTCCTGAGTCATGGAGGGGAATCTGTAGCTGGCTGTAACTTGGATAGGTGTCTTGCCAACTGTCAGTTAAAAAAATAAATAACTAAATAATGGTAAGCTGGTAATATTGCTGTAGGGAATTGATGGCAAACCGACCAGAGATTGATAGTTACTATGCATCTAATCCACAGGAGGATACACTCAGGAGTGCAGCACCCCCATCCCCACTTAAAGTGCACCACAGCAATCCATCAACATAGTGTGAGAGTAGAATCTACAGCCCTTCGTTTAGTTTAGTGCTACTGACATGGGTTCAGGCAACAGTATTCCCTTCAGTTTCTGAAATATGTGTTACATGACATTTGACATTTAGTTGAGCTACAGGCAACAGAAGAAAAACCTTTGACAAACAGGTGAAGGAAAATCCTCACCTCTGTTTTTGTAGTGAGTCTAGGCCAGCTCTGTACTTCATCTAATTTTTCATTCTGAGTTTATTATATAACCCAGATAGCAAGCTTCAGACATGCCTAACATGTACTTTGTTGGGTTAGCTGTTAGTCCAGCTTGATTTAGGGAGTCCAAGATGGCTTGTACATAAGGAACTTTCCCAGTCCTCACAAATGACTACATCATTGAGGCATGCTGTCTTAATATCCTGTGTGGGGTCTGAATACCCTATCCATTATCCTCTGGAGTATCACTGGGCTCCATGAGACAAAGTCACTTGACTCTGTAGTAGAACAGGTTATCTGGCATAGAAAATGCCATTTTCTCCTTTACTTCTGGGATCACTGCAGTTTGCCAGTAGCCTTTAGTTAGGCCTAAAGTGAAGAGAAACCTAGCCTTGCTACCTTTTCCACATGCCTATCTAGTTGGGGCAGGTGATATCAGTTAAATATGGCAATGCTGTTTAGCTTTCGGAAGTCACTGAAAAAACTGATGGATCCATCAGGCCTGGCAATCAGAGCAGTGGGCTTATTCCAATCACTTTGGGATTCCTGTAAGACCCTCTTTGAGTACTTTACTTCTTCCTTAACTGCTAGAAGCTGAGATACTAGTATCTGTTGTGGTTTTAGATACTAATTTTTACCTGGCACTACCTCAATGTTCTGCTGGAATGCTTTAGCCTTGTCACTAACTCTGAAAATATATCCATATTCCTCAGGATAGACTCCTTAATGTCCAGCTTCTGGAACATAGATAGTCTCTCATCTATCTTGACTTACAGACATGTGGGAACCTTCATTTTTTGTAGACATGCTTACTTACAGATACCCTCAGTTTTTTTTCCAAGATTTCTGAACATTGACTTCCAAGATGGCGGCACATGGAATAACCGCTTAATTTCATCGTTCTGAGTGTGAAGACAGAACCTCACAAAAGAGGGCCAGTAAATTTGTCTTTTGGGCTAAATTTCAGTAACTGGCTAGTAAGTGCACTGCCTGGATGCCAGCAAAAAAAGAAATTCAGAGAATCTGAAAGAAAATTAATTAAAAAAAAAAGGTGAGGTGAAAACACTGGCTGGGAAGAATCATGCAGCTGTTCAGCAAAAAGTAGTTCAAGCTCCAGCTCTGGTGCAAGACTTGACTTCCACTAATGTAGAGGAAAACAAGTGAAATGTGCTCAGATCTGATTAAAATAAACAAAACACTAAAGTATTATATCAATTCAAATAACAAAAATCTGGAAAACATGGAAGACGTCTTAAACAAATATTCAAATGAGCAGATAAAACTGCAAAAATCAGAGGTCAAAATGATGAAAAGACTTGGCTGAGTGTGAGACTGCTCAAGAGGAGTTGTTTCAAAAAATGGCAGAATTAGAGATAAGAACATTAAAGGAAAACCTGATATTTTCTGCTGTACCAGAGAAACTGGAAGAAACAAACTGTATTAATTTTATGAAAGTTCAAATAAGCAACTGGACTGATATTCTACAGCAGAAGTTAATTGAAAGGGCACATCATGTGTATGCTTCAAACCTGGTCATGAGAAAGTAACCTAGACCTTTAATAGTGAAGAAGCAATCCTACCAGCAGAAAGAGTTGCTTCTGACAAAACTGTGGCAGAAGGACAAAGTACTAAAAGTTGAAGATAGTAGAGTGTTTGTGGAAAATTATTACTCACTGTACTCCAGGCAGAAAAGGAGTACATTTATTCTAGCAGTCAGGGAGTGTCAAGAAGCAGATGTAAGATTCAAGTTGCTGTATCCAGCAATTTTCAGAATATTTTTCCCGGAGAGTCAAAATCATTTTTTGATGCAGAACATGAAAGGAGGAGTTACAAAAGTTTGTCCAACAAACAGTGAACTATCAAGCAGAAGGGGATTCTTCTGCTTATTCTGTAATAAAGCCCATAGAGACTATGCCAATAAAACATTTTCCAATATTCCAAAGGAAAGTGCGTGAGAGACAGGAAAAAAGAACAAGAACAAGGTGTATGTTGGAAATGAACCAGAGACTGGGTTTAGGAGATGGAGATCATCAAGAAGAAAAACAATTTAGAAACTGATGAATAAATGTGGGATTACAAATCATTAATTGATTTTGTGAAATATGTCAGAACAGGAAACCTGGAAATATTGGACTTTTTGACTTTGTTAAGCTTGTAAGGGACTCGATTTGATGTTTGGAAGAACGTTTAAGAGAGGGGAAGAGGAAGGAATGCTAACTGTAAGTAAAACAAGACTTTGTTCTTAACAGTATTTTTATAATACATGACATATACTGCATGCTATAAAGTAAACTTTTTCAGTTATTTTTGTATGTAATAGTGATACTAAAGTAAACAGGTGCCCCTATTTTTTTTCTTTCTTTCCTTCTTTCTTTCTTCCTTTTTTTTTTTTGTTTAGTTTTAATAAATGTAGGTACTGCAATGCAAAAAGAGAAGAAAACGTGAGTGAAAGAGCATCATATAAGAAAAACTGATTTCCCATTTCGTAGTTTTGCATAGAGGAATTACTGGAATAAGGCCTTTAGTTTGATTTAATAACAAGTTTTAAGGGGAAGCAAAGAATACCGCATATAATGAAAAGTTTTCCTATACCACATGCATTTTCACAGAGCAATATGAAAAGCTTGTAGTGGAAGGCAAATGTGTATCTGATTCTCATGTTTCTATGGAGAATCTGATAAAGGGGCAATAAAAACAGAATGCTACTTTCTTTTAATGGCTAGGAGGTAATGTTTTCTGAAAGTATTCAATTTGTTTTCTACATTTGCGATAGGCATAAAGATAAGACAAAAAAGACAGCATTTAGTGAAAGTAGAAGCACAGTCTGTACCATGCACTTTAGCATGGATAAACGTTATTATTATTATTATTATTATTATTATTATTAATATTATTAATTCAAGTCTGTGAGTGTACCTGTCAGTCTGGGGCAAGTGTTCCTATTAGGAGAGTTAAACTTCATTATTTGAAGATGTACATAGTGTGAAATATGACTGAACAGGAAATGTTACTGTTAAGTCAGTAGGTTCTGGGGGTGTTCTTGTGATGTGTTAATTTTTTTTTTTTTGTTTGAGGGTTTTCATTAAAGCAAAAAGTATTGTAAGATGTGACATAGGTTCAAATGGATATGACAAGAAACAGCGGTATAAAAAATCAACCTGCCAAACACTAATGTATTGAAGTAATACAAAAGCTAAAACTAGACATTGAAAAAAAAACGCTGTTATACCTAACAGGTGGGAATTATAACTTTTCATCATAATTACACTTTTTCATATTATCTTTAATTGTGAATGTTCTCACAGATATATACAAAAAAGAAAAATTAGTGAACAATATTAAAAAATGCAGAGTACAAATAGTTGTGCCGCAGTAGACACATTTGGAAAAAAATGAGCATATGAATTTGATACAGAAAGTATTTCAGGATGGTTATTCAGTGGAATATCTGGGACAAAAAAGGGGGAGTACTTACATTAATTGTGAGAGGAGCTCCAATATTGACAAAAGAGGGAAAAACAGATAATAGTGGAGGGTTTGTAGTACCAAGGGTCTTCTGGCAAGGGTGGGGGATTATGCTGCCATAAATAAAGCTTAAAAAAATTCTGGGAGAAATAATCAGCTTTCACTATGGAATATTACTTATAAGTGGGGACTGGAATTTGATTTGCAACAATGACCATGTATGTGGGGGCACTGAAGGGAAAATAAAGATGATACATTTTTGAAGAAATTTAAAAAATATATTTGGTATGGGAGATGTGAATTGAGTAGTAGGAGTTCAGAAAGAATTTACATATTATTTCCCAATGTACAAAAACTGGGCTAGGCTAGACAGAAATTATATTTCACAGTAACATATGCATTTAAATGAAAGTTTTGATATGCATCCAATAGCTGTTTCAGATCAAGTGCCAATAATAACTAAAATAAAAATGCAGGGTAACAAAATAAAAATGAGAAACTGGCACTTTCCCACCTATCTGTTAAAAAGAGTGGAATTTAAGGAATGCGTAGTAAAATTATTTGGGAGTTGTTAAAGAAGGTAGAAATTTCTTCTGGATAATATAGCTAGTTAGTGGGATAAAATTAAAGTGGAGTTTAAAAATAGGGTGGAAATAAAAGAAAAAGAGAAATGGTTAAGAAGTAAGAAGAATTATTTACAGTGATTGACAAAGGTTAAAATATTGCAGGATAAGCTGTTAAGCAACTGTTTATTGATAATAATTACAAAGCATAAACACTTTTAGCACAATGGCACAGGCAACAGAAAGTAGAACAGGTTGCTGTCAAGCTTAGGGTGCCTTTAACAAAGAACATAATCAGATATTCTCTAGAGGTATTACAGATATTTTGGTAATTTTATGAAAATATGTATAAAGAAGAGAAATGTGAAAATCAAGAAAAAGCACAAATAGAAATGTTTATAGAAAAATTAAATATACCAAGGGTAGAGGTAGAGGAGGCTTAATTACTAACAGATAAGATAGGAGGAGATGAGATAAAAATAGTGACGTATAACCAATCTACAGGAAAGTCCACAGCAATTGATGGCATTCCTGTGGAAGTTTGGAAGGTAGAAGGAAGAAATTGATACAGATCCGGAAGGTTTTGTTTATTTTTAAAGTGAGGAGAAGCACCAATCCTGGAAGAAAGCAGTGGTGGCTGTAATACCTAAAGGTGGTAAAGACCCATCAGATCCAGCTTCATGTAGACCCAGATACTAAACCATGATTATAAAGCATTTATGTCTATAATAGCTAAAAGAATGGCAAAGGTTTTGCCAAAATTGATAGATATGAATCAATTTAGTTTTGTGGCAGGGAAACATTTGACAACATTAGTAGAACAATGATGATTAAGAAGGTAGCAGAATGTAAGAAAATACCACTGTTTGTAGAAAAGCACCAAGTAACAAAAAGCACAAAAATGGAGCAGGATATAGGAATAAATAAAATTTATTAAGCGCTGTCTTTAGTTATATCATATGTATGCTGACCTGGCAAAGCACATTAATAGATTTCCAAACCACAATTTCAAGTTTATCATTTTGGAAAGGGTAGTAATGGATGAGAGAGGGGGACCCTGTGACTGGTTCTTTGAATTTAAAGAACTTATGTGGCAACTCACAGTTAATGCCAGTACTAGCCCAGGTTTGAACAATATGGTGTGTCTCACCAGCTATTTAAAACTTAAAGCAGATTTTTTATTTTAATGAGGTGTATACTATGCCCTTGTTTTTCATTTCTATGTAATTTTTATAGCACTGATATTAATTATTGTTTGTTCCAAGACATTTAGGGTTTTTATTGGATATATTTTATTGTATATATCGCTTGTTGCAGAGATTTACACGTATGATGTTTATATTTTCTCTAAAAACAGTTGATAGTTTTGTATTATATCTACAAGCTGGCATTTTTTTTAATTTAGTGTCAGGGGACACATTTATCACATATATATATATATTTTTATAGTGGTATGAAGTAATGGCTTAGATTATTTTAATTTACTGGTAAAGAAACAACTCAGAAAACAAGGGAGTCTATGTCTTTAAACATTTGTATGCTTAATTATTCAATTGCATTCAATCAATGCCTTAATTGTTGTATGTATAAAAGGATGGTCTTGCTGACTGTCGGGTATTCTGAAGAAGTCAATCCTAATATTTGACGAAAGTGCTTAATAAATTTTATTTATTCCTATATCCTGCTCCATTTTTGTGCTTTTTGTTACTTGGTGCTTTTCTACAAATTTCCAGTATGGATTCCAGCACTCTGAGTGGAGGGGATACTGAAGGCACACACGAGGAATTAACCTCAGCTATCAACAAACTAACTGAACTCATTGGTGTATTCAACAACCAAATAGTCGGCTTGGGCAGCAAGCTTGAAGGTTTAACCGGCGATTTGAACCGCCGTTCTTTGACTTCTACCTCCTCATCACGAGACTCCCTGTTCAGCATACAACCAGGACAAGGCAGCCCAAAAAGCAAAGGGAACAGGACTGCCACAAACTCTAATGATGTTGCAGTACCTGGGACTTCCGCTTCAAACACAACCACAGGAACGCTGAGCCAAAGATATGAGAATTTGGGTCCTCTGTTAAATACAAGTAGGGATTTTAATCTAACCTAGTGGATTAATAGGGACATGACTGGGTTTCACCACACGGACACCGGAAACCTCAGCCAAGGTACTGTAAGTTCAATTTTAAACAACCTTGAAAAGGACAGTTTGAAAATGAAGAAATTACAAATAGAAAACCAGTACCTTAGGGAATGCTTGAAAAGGGAACAAGTTCCCAAAGGGTTAAGGTACTGGCATCTCCCTAATGGGATTTTAAATGGCTCTGAACTGCATAAAGACTTGGTTTCACTATTTAACTGACAAGGTTGTGAGTTAATACAAGTTTTAATAAGGGACAATAACAGGAAATTTAAATTGCTGCAAAACTCTGTGAGTAAACTAGATGCTTTGTTAAAAAATGGCTTTGATTTTTGTAACAAACATAAGGAGTATAATGTTGTGTTTTTTAACATAGATAAGATTGTTGAGAAAATCAAGTTGAAAAAGAGTAAAAAACTAGATAGAGATGCCAAAGACTATGAAGCAGGTGTCGCCTACCCATTAGTTTCCAACGGAAATACCAACAATGTACAAATGCACAGCAATGTTAATAATGATGTTGTTGATGAACTTACTGATGACTTGCAGTCCAGTGAAGACAACCACCCAGGTCCCATCCCTTTAGGTCAACCCCTAAGGAGATCGGAGAGGATCCAGAAACAAGGTTACACAAAACCGGAGACAATCCAGTGTGGGTTTCCAGGGGGACCAACAGCATTTACCCCAGAGTTTTTGTGGGAGGGGGAGAGGGAAACGGGTGAATTGGCAACAGACAAGACAGGGCAAGTTTTAGACAGCAACAGTGAGATTTCCATTATTTCTAATGACCATCAGGACTTTAAAATTTATAATTTAAGTAACACAGAAGTTGCAAAAGATTGGGCGAACTTCTTTCAGAAGGGGTTAAATTTTGTACCCTACAAGAAATTCAACATGGAAAAAACACTCCTTGATGTCATGCTTTATACTAGAAAGCTAAACCTGAGTGTTTATGTAAGTGAAACTGGGAATAGTTACCAGTTACCAGTTGGGTGCAAAAAAACAAGCACTTATAACCCCCACTGCATCCCACTTTTCAACTGTTCCAAGGCATTTGCACTAAGGAAATCAGGGATTTAAATAGGGTGAATGACAATAATAAACTGTACAATTTAACTAAGGAGGAGACTATCCTTCTAGACAGTATTTCTAACGACAGACAGACCAGAGTCATGAAACCTGACAAGGGGGGTGGTTTAGTAGTCATGGATCAAGAAAGATATATTGACTGTATGCTAGAACATCTTCTTGGTGAAGGATATGCACAAATATCACACAACGAATTAAACATCGCATATAGTCATGTAGACATGGTGCTTTCTGATTTATTTCTTAACAACCAGATATCTGAAAAAGAACTGTTTTTTTTTTTTTTGCACACAGAAACATCCACGGATCCCAATGATATTTCGGATTCCAAAAATCCACAAGAACATCTCCCACCCACCATTAAGGCCCATAGTGGATGCGAAAGGTTCCAAAACGATTAGTATTGCTAAATTTTTGGACCACAAGTTAAAAAACTGTCTGAGTTTATTTTCCCATATTGTAAAAGATTCTTGGGACTGTCTCAAAAAAATTAGACAAGAATTCTTTGACAGTAACATTATTTTTTTAACTATTGACATCAAAGATTTATTCAGTGTCATCCCACATTTGGAAGGCATTGAATTGTTCTATGATTTTTATGCCAACAGACTACATTCTCCCATACCAGGGTTATTACACTTAGGACTTTAATGGAATTAGTCCTGGAAAACAGTTTCCTGATTTTTGAGGGACATCTTTTTAAGCAAAAATCAGGTATTGCTATGGGGGCGGCCTGTGCACCAGTTTTTGCTAATATTGTCCTGACACAATGGGAATTGTCCCAAGTTTTTACATCTGAATGGATGACATACTGTTCTTTCTATGGGCGGTACCTAGATGACATCCTTATTTTCTGGAGGGGGGACCAGGAGCAGTTGTCTGAATTCCTACTATTTCTCAACTCCAGTACTACCTTTCTGGAGTTTACCATGGTAACTCATATGGAATCCATTAATTACCTGGATATACAGATTTCCGAGGATCTGGAGAACAACCAGTTTTATTCTAACATCTTCAGGAAACCCACATATTTGAACACCCTTCTTCATTTTGACAGCGGACACCCCCTTCATCAAAAAAGATCCTTAATCAAAGGACAAGGGGTGAGATTGTCCCGCATGATCAGCAGAATTGATGACTTTTACAAGGAAAGGGATGTTTTATTGGTTATGTTAGTCAACAGGGGGTACCCTGAAGAATTTGTGATACCTTTACTTGAAGAAGTATCCAAAAAGAGAGTGGAAGGTTATTTCTACCCATTGTTGGATTTGGACATTTCTAGACTCTGTACACCTTAGGAAAGTAGGGTTTCGACAACTGCTCCATTTTAACATAGGCTTATTCTTACATACAACTTACAATTCCCTTTGATACGGGACATAATGGTGAGAAACTGGTTCATTCTTATGAGCAATGAGACCATAGAAGGGAAGGTGGGTGACTCCCCTGTTATAATATACAAAAAGGATTCCAGCATTAAGAACCTTTTGGAGTCCAGTGGTAAGATCATAAAACCTGATATTGGGAAAATGACAAAATGTGGGCACTGCACTCAATGCAAACACATGTCAGAGTGCGACAGAGTCTTTATTAAAGGTTATGGATGGGTAAAAATCAACCAGAATTGTAATTGTGCGAGTAAACAAGTAGTGTATGCTGCTATATGCCAGGTGTGTCCTGGGTTTTATATTGGCAAGACCAAAAATGCTTTCAGGACACGCGTTTATCAGCATACATATGATATAACTAAAGGCTACACCAAAAATGCCCTGGCAAAGCACATTAATACATTTCCAAACCACAATTTCAAGTTTATCTTTTTGGAAAGGGTAGTAATGGATGAGAGAGGGGGACCCAGTGACTGGTTCCTTGAATTTAGAGAACTTATGTGGCAACTCAGAGTTAATGCCACTACTAGCCCAGGTTTGAACGATATGGTGTCTCTCACCAGCTATTTAAAACTTAAAGCAGATTTTTTATTTTAATGAGGTGTATACTATGACCATGTTTTTCATTTCTATGTAAGTTTTTATAGCACTGATATTAATTATTGTTTGTTCCAAGACATTTTGGGTTTTTATTGGTTATATTTTATTGTATATATCGCTTGTTGCAGAGATTTACACATATGATGTTCATATTTTCTCTAAAAACAGTTGATAGTTTTGTATTATATCTACAAGCTGGCATTTTTTTTAATTTAGTGTCAGGGGACACATTTATCACATATATATATATTTTTTTATAGTGGTACTAAGTAATGGCTTAGATTATTTTAATTTACTGGTAAAGAAACAACTCAGAAAACAAGGGAGTCTATGTCTTTAAACATTTGTATGCTTAATTATTCAATTGCATTCAATCAATGGCTTAATTGTTGTATGTATAAAAGGATGGTATTGCTGACTGTCGGGTATTCTGAAGAAGTCAATCGTAATATTTGAAGAAAGCGCTTAATAAAATACCACTGTTGTTGGTAAGTCTTTATGCAGAAAATTCATTTGACAGCGTAAGCTGGGATTTTATGAGTAGGACAATGGAAGCATTTGCATTCCCTGATAAAATTATAAGGTTGATTAGGAGGATATATGAGGGATCAGAGGAGAAAATTAAAGTGGGGGGGCTTCCTTTCTGACAAGTTTTGTTTGAGCAGAGGAACCAGATAGGGATGTCCTCATTCCCCTTTGTTATTTGTGTTATATTTAGAACCATTGGCAAAGAAAATAAGGGACTTAGAAATTCAAGGATATATTTGGTATGTTAGTCAAGAAAATTTGGATTTATTTGCAGATATTTCAGAGTGGAAGTGAAATATTCTGAGACAGTTTCAAGCTTTTTCAGGATACAAAGTTAATGAATATAAAACAAAGTCAATAACTATAAACTATGTACCCACACACAAATTGGTTCAGCAATACCCATATTTATGAGGACATAAAATTAATTCTTAGAAGTTTGGGTTAAAAATGATTCTGCTATGGCAGCTAAGGATATATGGGAAGAAACTAAAGAAAATGTAAGACAAAAACAGAGAAACTGGAAACTCTGTTTTATGGATATGGATATCAAGAAACATGAAGTGAAAATGTTTTCAGTGCCTTTAGTTGCACATACAGGTCAGACATATTTTTTTTCAACCTGAGGATAAGTTGTGGATAGTAATTAATAGAGCTGAAGAGTTTTATTTGGGAGGGAAAGAGAGTAAGAGTCAAGTGGGATACGTTGATCCTTCCAACAGAACAAGATGGTTTTGGATTACCTGATTTGAAGGGTATTCCAGTTTTACATAAATAAGGCTTCAATTTATACCACGAGTTGCAAGCTATAATTCAAAGTGGAAAAGGATGATGATGAAACAGAAGAAGCTCAAGAAACGAGGGTAGATGGAGATTTTGGATGCAGATCCTTAAGGAGAATAACAATAACTATACTGAATATTATATTCATAAAGTTGCTGAAAGTATTCTAAGAACTAAGTCAACAAAGGATGGATAAAGGAGATTCTGCTGATAGGGATGACTGCAGTTAGGGGTATAGAGAATAGGCAAGGGGGGGCTGGAATTTACTGGAGAAAACTGGCAAAGGAACCAAGGTATTGGGAGCAAATAATTAGAGAGATAAAGGTAGTAGAATGGGAAGAGACCAGACATTTATTTGGACTGCAGGCTAGAGATTGCCTTCCCTATCAGAGACTGATATCAGAGTATAGGCAAAGAGAAAGAAATAGGGGAATCCTAAGCAAAAGACCAGCACTGGTAGAGTTTTTAGTGGAATCTAGAGCAAAAGTTGCTGTTAAAAAGGGATAATGGGTAAGGCATATAAAGTATTTCAGAGGAGGTTAGAAAGGATTGGGAAGAGAGAATGAATAAGCAATTTACAAAGAACAATGGGGGGCATATATATGACTCCCTAATATGCAACAAATCTAGAAGATTTAGGATCTTTGCATGGAAGTGTTTGTGTAGGTGTCTTTATACCCTAAGCAGACTCCAAAAAAAATTCCTCAGTTAAATTGAAAATATTGGAGTGTGATGGAGAAGAAAGAGGTACTTGAAAACAGGTTTTTTGAGGGTGTAATGAGTTGGTAGACTTTAAAAATTCCCTGCAGACTACTCTATCCGAAATTATTGTTTCAAGCTGTGATACAGAATCGGAATTGCCTAGACATAATTAGACATTGCTGAATTTAAATATGTGTAAATTTCCTGTCACACTTTTAAAGGGGGTATTTTTCTCTTCCCAAGTTTTCTTTATTAACATGGGCTTTCAGGTTTTACTAAAGCATTCAACTAACCAATTTCTTTGTTCATAGTGTACAGAGGTCATTAGCTGCTTTACCTTAAAGTATTGGTAGAGTTTAATCTTGACATGAATGAGCATCTTGGTCTATAGGAATCTCTTGAAGAATTCCTGCTTTGAAAAAAATAGTATATTAACTCTTCATAAGGGTGCTACCAGTGTATATTGGTGACCCCTGGTCAACTTAAGAAGTGGCCCTACAATGTCCATTGCTATTTGCTCAAATGGGATTTCTGGGGTCTATATTAGATTCTTGATAGCCGACAATGTCGAATCTGACATCGTCGACACAAGAATAGCAAAACTGCCGAACATCGAACAAGTAAACGGAAATCTCTGTAAGGGGAGATTTCCATTTACTTCAATGTAGTGCGGTCTCGGAGTTAGTATATTTAAGTAGCAGGGGTGTGGTGGGTGCAGGGGGACTTGCCTCCCTGCCTACACTGTTTAGTTTTTTTTGTGTTGTTTTTATTTTGTTTCTGAACATTCAATGTTTTAACAGTTCGATCACTAAAGGTTGACCTTTAGTGATTCGAACTGTTAAATATTCAGTGTTCTAATATAGACCCAGATTTCTGCTACAGGTAAGGGCATCACTGTTCCCAAACCATACTCTGTTTGTTGAAATTCTGGGAAAGCTACACAAATATTTTCCATTTCCTTCATAATACCAGACCAATATAATCTGGCTAAAATCCTGGCCTTGGTAATATCCATCCCTAGATGACCATCCAAATGTGGCAATACACCAACTTCATTAGTAGCGTTTTAAAATACTTTGGCACAAATAATTGTCTAATTATTTGCTCTGTTTTTGTAACTACCCTGAACATTTCATGGTTCAAAGTAAGGATAGGAAGTTGGATTATATTATTTTTCCCTTTCTGCTCTGGTTATAGTCTCTGCAGATAGCTCTACTCAATGTATTGTCTTCACACTGGACCTTCTTAAAATTGATATAAATTGCCTGTAGATCAGTATTAACTTTCATCAGAATCCTAAAGAGAGGTGAAAGATTCCACATGTTCCCCTACATAGGTGCAAGTAGCTCATTCCCCTTCATCCATCATATTCTGTCTAAAAGGGTAATTAATAAAAGTAGTTATCTTCTGCTTGCAGTACTAGTAGTTTCCCTGAATCTTCTTCAGTACTTCTCCTACTTACTCTATTCCTAGAGTTTTGCTTCTGTTGTTACCTATCTGTTCTGACAAAGCAGGGCAATGCCAATGACTCTATTGCAGCTCCATTTTCTCTGTTTCTATAAGATTCTTCTATCTTTATCCTAGTTTTATACTCACTGTTTTACAGCGATTCCAACTATGGGCCCACTCTTTTCAGTTTCTTTATTGACTTTTCTTGTTAGTTTGCCTGTTGGACTTTTTTTTGGTAAATCTCATTTTCAGGTTTATCTAACCCATATACACAGACCAAAATCATAGTTTCTTTTGTAGTTTATAATTCCATACTATTTTCCTTAGTGGGTCTATATGTCTCCACAGTAGGCTCTATACATTTGATCAAACCTTCCATTGGTTGACAGAATTTCCATTGTGAGAGTTGAAAAAAATGCATGCTGAAACATGTTTGTTAGGGCTTGAAAAGTTGAGCTATACAGTGTAGAATATTAGGTAAGAGGGTAGTAATGCTGAAACTTTTATTTGTAACAAATAGTTTAGCATTGGGATTGTGTGGAGGTGGGACTATGTTGAGAGTAAGAGTTAGTGAGGTGGCAGACATTGGTATATTTGTGCATTGGTATTACAGAAGTGTGGTGCGTATGTGCTGTTAAGGAAAGGGTGTTTAGTACCCTAATATGTAGGGCTGGGATTAAAATCAGGAGTTGGGTTAGGGTTGCACACATAAGTAAGGTGGTGCAAGGAGAAGACTCCTTGCTGATGTATGCTAACTCTAACCCTAACCATATTGCCCCATCCCACACCTACACATTATGGTATTGTCAATGATTTAGTGATTTCTTTATTGATTAGAAATTAAAACAGTTTTCCTTTTTCAGTTAGTTTAGTGATTCAAGGAGTTATTTTTTTCAGAGAAAGGTAAGTATGACCATTTTTATTTAATGCATCTTGATTTGTGTTCATAGACAGTAGTAATTTACATCTGACAAAATACTTGACTGTCTGCCTTCCCTAACACATTTTCCAAAATTCTTTGAATTGGAGAAAGTCTTGGCCAATTATCACATCATTTGTCAAGTTAATTACTAAAGCTACTAGGTGGAAAACTTTGCCCAAGAGATTCCATTTTTACTTGGGTTACGAGGCACTTACTTTCATCTCCATGTACGCACATTACTTCAGTTGTATGTTTACCAGTAATTTTGTGTTTGCACTCACAGTATGATTTAACTATTGTAATCATACTCCTTGAGTCTAATAAATTTGGTATCTTATAAATTCATAGATTCTTACTAAGCGTACAGCCAATGTGTCCTTCAAGAAGCTCAGCAAGATTGCCCAGTGCTGGTGGGAGACTAACAATGCTCCCCATTAAGTAGACGTTTTCCACGTATCCCTGGTGAAATTTTTCAGTCGCCCTTCCAGTCATCCAGACTCACTGTAAAGTTTCCTATAGAAGTACTCTGCTTTATATGTTAGGACAGCCTATTCCAGAAACAGTGTGCACATTAGGTTAGGTATCTGTCATTTCATCAGGTGGAATTGATGTGATACTGCAAATTTAGGTGTCTAGGTGTCTTGTTTTTTCTACTAGTTCTGTTTAGGTGAAGGAGTGCAATGAGTGCTGGGTTGTTAATATTACAGATTGCTAAGCAGAGATCACCCTTCAGGAGTATGTATGACACTGAGTAGAGAGACAGGGCTTTTAGTCTCTCAGAGTAGATAATGGTGCTGAGACCTGAGATCATTTTGCTGAGGAAACATCGTTATCTCTTAAGATAGTTTAGGTGCCTAGTGACAAACATGCCAAGGGAGCACTCTATTCAATAATGGATCTAATAAGGGATGAATAAAGTGAAACTGTAACTTTTTTGGACTTGGAGGATAGACCACAAAGGGTATGTTGTGCTAGGCAAATAGATTTTCTAACCACAGAGATGTGGTAATCAAAGGAGAATCTGTTACCAGTATACATACCCATATCCCTGATGTGGGAGGGTGGCGTAATGGTTAAGGAGCTTACCTTAGAAACACAAGGTGCAAGGTTTGATTCTCACAGGGGGTAATTGGCTAGGCTTAAAGTAGTCCATGAGGGCAGTTAGCCTAGTAATAATCTATGAATCTATGACTGTGTCAGACTTAAGTGGAGTGTTACCATATAATAAGCTGGAGTGATGCTAGATTTACCAAGTCTTGGTGTTGAGGATAAGTCTTTGGTTAATGAGCGATCATTTGTTTGGTCTAGCTCTTGCTGTAGATTTGATAACCGCCCTTATTTTGTAGTCATTGGCAAACTTTAACCACAGTCTCTTGATATCATCTTTTATGTCACAGAAATGTATACCAAAGAGGAGGGACCCCATGACAGAGCAGTGTGGAATACCACTGGAAACATTTTTTTTTCTATTTAAAGCAAAAAAAAAAAACAACCTTAATGGTATGGATTCTGTCAAACAGTCAGTCACACATTAAGTGAACTGTGTATGGGTTAATGTTGAGCTGGGAGAGTTTGTCAATAATTTCAGTATGGGGGATAGTATCAAAGGCATTAGCAAGGTCCAGATAAGCAGTGCGGATTCTATTCCCCTCATCTATGGCCTTAGTAAATACTTCAAAGAACTGAACCAAGTTGTGTGTACATGATCTGTGTTTTATAAAGCCAAACTAGTGCATATTGAGGGTTAAAAGGTCCCGTGTCACTGTTTATTAATTCAGCTGTACTACTTTCCATAGCCTTGCAGATTATTCTACTGAGACTAACAGGTCTGTAATTTTCAGGATCATTAGAGAGACCACCTGTACCAACTGCATTGTCCACACCATGGGGACATAACCAGTGGAGAGGTTCAAACTGAAGAGCTGGAAGGGTTTTGCTATATGGGACTTCACACTGATCAGCAAAGATCTAGGGATATTATCAGCACCCATGGAAGTAGTGTTTTTAATTTTGGAAAGTGTTAAAATGATAAAATTGATCTCAGTAGGGGGTATGAAGAGGGAGGGTGGTGGTTTGAAGGTGGAAGAGAATTTGGCCACAAGAATACTAGCAATGTATTTGGGTCAAAGAAAAAGATACCATTGGAGATAGTTAGAGAACAGAATTGTTGACTAATTCTAAGCTTTGTAATACAACTGAAGAAGGCCTTATGGTTGTCTTTCAAATTAGTTGCACCTCTAAGTTTATAACTGGCATTACATTTCAGAATTGTAAGTTTTTTAGAGGTTTATAGTTTTAAACCCTTTTATAATAATCAAGTCACATCTTGTAGTGATGTCCTAGGATAAAAATAACACTCCTTTCAGTTTAAACTGTAGCAAACAGCTGCTACAGTTCATAAACATTAGGGCAGCCTATTCTAGAACCATTGGGCATAGCAGATTAGGTATGTGTAATGCCATCAGGTGGTGTTGATGCTAAAGGCTTCAATTCTGAAGTCTGGCAAATGGACTTTTAAAAAATCTTTTTTAAACTGCAGCACACTGCTTGCTACATTTGTAACATGCAGCTTCTACAGTTTATGCCACACATGGAATGCTACGGTGCTTCATTTCAGACTGTATATGCAAACCCATCATTTAAATGCTGGTATTGCACTGAAGACCAATCGTTATCTGCAGATCAAACCCTCTAAAACTTTGCACTCTGAACAGTTTCTCCATTCTTCCCACCCTAAATGTGCTACTACTTTTTATTATAGAGTTTCTTAATGTGATAGTTCCATCATATGGATTTACTGTTAAACCTGTCATTATGCTTGTGCTAGATTGGTATAGCTGCCTCAATGCATATTCACAAGAATGAGTAACATTTGAAAGAGTCAGTAGCAGCGTAATTAACAGAGTTGGCTGGGGGCTGTACCATTTGTTATTATCAATAAGATCAGTAAATAGCAAATCATTATTTTTGGTGTAGTCTTTAAATATAGAAGAGTTATCAAGGGCCACAAAGCAGTTTTTAAAAATCACATCAAAATGGTCAGATTTGACTAGGAAGGGGGTACCAAGCATGGTGATGCAGTTGACAGGAATGTTTCTGACAGTATCTGGTGGCATGGGGACAATTTTATTAAATGAATTGGCATTTACAAAGTCTTAAATTTTCATAGTAAATGTTTGCCACTGTTTTTGCAGATAGCTGAAGTCATCCATAAGAAAGGTATTTTGTGTGATTAAGTTTTCCTTCTACTAAAACAGTACTCCACAGTTGCACCTGTTTACCAGCCTGTGAGCTAACATGACTAGTTTTTAACAACATTCTGTTTTGCTTTATTAGTTTTGAGTTAACAACACTGAGTAGTGTACTGCTGATCTTATTTAAAACCTGACAAATGGCAGGTGATTTCAGTTAAGTATGTGTCATCTGTATTTCCTTAGTTGCATGCTTTTAAGACAAGTGTGCTAAGCTGAAGTTTTCATTAGTTACAACTAACAGCAGCTCCTTACTTTCTAAGTGTGAACTTTTAAACCAAGGAGGTTTATTTGGATATGTTTAAAACCGCAGTGCTGGTACTCTCATAATGAGTATGGCACTGCTGCACCTTCTGCTTACAAAGTTTAGGAGCTGTGGTGGTGTCATTGAAGGATCTGGGATTGTATTTGTGCACTCAGAAAGAGGAGACCAGTAACACTGAATTAGTGAATAAATGTGAGATTATAAAGCACCTATCACATTTGTGAAGTATGGCCGTGCAAGAAAAAGTGGTGAGAAAACTGGACTTTTGTTAACTTTGTTAAACTTGTAGGTGGACTGTAACTCATACAATCCATTTTATGTATTAATGTTTAGAAGGACACTAAAAGGGGAAAGGTAATTGAATGTAAAACTATTTTTGTTCCTAATAATATTTGTATAAAACGTATTATGATATAAACTCTATGCTGTATAGTAAAGGATGTTTGTGTAGGATGTAGTCAACGTTATTTTAAATGGAATGGCGTGAGTATTTTCAGTGATTATTATTTGTGATTGTTGTTCAACAACAACAACATTATTTGTGATAAAGATATTAAAGAAAACAATTACTTTTTTTAGTTTTAAGAAATATAGGCTTTACAGTGTAATAAGAGAAGAAAGGCTGGGCAAAAGCAAGTTTAAGTTAACATGCTGTGATCTTGGTCTACAGGGTAGGGGTGTAAAACTGCACTGATTATATTAATATGTAGAGTTGAGATGTTTTCTCTTATTTTTGCAAATGTGAATGTCTGGATTATTCACTTAATCTGTAAACAAATGTTTTTGTAAGCAAGTAGGCTTGAAAGATAAGACAAAATGAGAAATCCATGAGAAGTGCTAAGTTTCTTGCATATGCAATGATGTTAGCTTGTTTTTCTTGATTAGTAAATGTTCCGTTAAGAAATTTGCAGCTGAAAGCAGTTGTACATTATGTTCTATACTAATTGAAATTGGCAAAAATTCATTCATGCATCTGCAGTGTAATCAGCTGTTTTTTTTCTGTATCATTGCTGATTACAGTTACAGTGGATATAAAAGTCTACACACCCCTGTTAAAATGCCATGTTTTTGTGATATAAAAAAATGAGACCACAATAAATAATTTCAAAACTTTTCCCACCTTTAATGTGACCTATAACCTGTACAATTCCATTGAAAAACAAATAAATCTGGTAGGGGAAAAAATATAAAAAAATTTAAAAAAATGTACAATACGCTAGTTGCATAAGTGTGCACACCCTTAAACTAATACTCTATTGTGTGTGCACAACCTTAAACTAATACTACGTTGACCTAGTTTCAGTTATTCTATATAATGAAAGATTAGAAATGTTTCATAACAGCTTGCTGGACTATAAAGTTTTGTATAATGATAAACTGAATTTTATTCTAGAAATAACATCTTTTGTTCTAAATAACAATTTTATATACTTTAAAGGTGAGCTTTTCACAGTGGTGGCTGGTGACTTCAAATCAAAGGGGGCTGCAGGAGACAGCTGAATAGGTGGGGCCAACTAGAAAGGGGTGGAGTTATGCTAAAATCTGTAAAAACTGGGACTTTAATTAAATACACTGCCCTGGGTGCCAAACAGTCATTATGAGAGTCCAATCAAGACAAAATGAAGTGTAAAAGAAAAAAAAATTCAATGCATTGGCTACATGACAGCTTACTTAATATCTATATGGAAACAAAAAGGTTGTGAGGCATGAAAAAATAAATTACTTTTTAAATACATTATTGGAATGCCAGTCAAAAAGTATAAAAAAGCAGCACTCAAACCCCTTCTCCGTGCACTGTGGTTATAATTATAATTTATATTCAGCTTTATAAAAGTACCAAGTAACATGCTGAAAGTAGCAATATCTGTGATACCCCACTTGTAAAAATGTTTCTTATCCAAAAAAGACCTGCTGTCTGACAACAACTATCTACTTGTTTCATGGGGAAAACACGATCAAAGTAAAAAATGAACAGCAAACAAAAAAACAGCTCAAGATAAATTGCTTAAAGGATTACTGCACAGGTTATGGACCACACAGGATAGATTGGCTTTCTGTTTAGTTTACGGGTAAAGCCTACAAAGATGACTGCAGGTCTCCAACAAATGTAGTGAGCTTCTGAAATTACTGTAATCCTGTCCTTTATTACAAATACTGTCATATGCATTTCAATACCTAAGGCTTGTACGCTATCTAGTTATGTAAATACTCTCTGCATGGCAACAACAAAAAGGCTTTCAGTGCTGGTAATTCTTTAACAGTATGCTTATTAAAGCTTACTTGCATCTTACAGTCTCAGACAAGCTTACCTGATGGTCATTAAAACATAGCTACTTAAACACAGAGCAATAGGCACTGCAACAACATGCATTTTATGAATAAGAAGAAGCATAAATCAACAGTATAAATATATGACAGAAAACCAGAACATTCTGCAAAATCAAGGACAGATGAAAAGTCACTGTAGTACTTGAGTCTACCTTAGATGGGGGGATACTCTGCACACTTACAGTGCATAACTGCTCTTTACCTTGCTTGGACACATCCAAAGTCACTACGTGGGGGAGTGGGGTGCAACATGTATGTCACAGTTTGAAATTTCTCTGACTAATGGTGATAGCCCTGACACATTTGTCATACCTCTCAGCCTCAGAGCAAGAAATCTGGACAAAGCCATAAACAAAAGTGGGACAAAGACTCAAAAATAAGGACAATTTTTAAATATTGCTTTTATAAACTTAGAAGGCTAATAGAATAGTAGGTCTCACATTAATATGAATTTTCTGAAGGGTATGAAATCTGAAACTCAAATGTCTGTCATTATTTTCTAACTTCAATCGTTAATGATTTGCCAAAAAACACAATTTTATGAAAAACAGACCAAAAATGTGATGCAAAAATATAAAATAGCCACACAATACAGCTGGGAACTTGTCAAAGAAGGGACATTTTTTTTAATATTAATACTGTTAACTTGAGCAGCCAACAAAATAAGAGAATCTACATGCATTTCTGAAATTAAAAGTAATCTATAACTCTGATCATTACAATTATCTATTAATTGTAAACCCTCCACATTTTCTTCCACATTTTCCATTTTGCAGAGGGATTATTAGGGTGAGAGCAACATTTTGAGCCAAAATCGGGGACAGTTGAGAGGTTTAGATATACCGAATTCTATAAAGAAATTTATTTGCATGTACCTGTCAACCTCTTGACGCAGGAAATCTGAACAAGGCCAAATATATTGGGGGAACATACAGACAGTACTAAAATTGCTCTTGTATAAACTTAGACAGTTGACAGAATAACAGGTCTTGCTTTAGCATGCATTTTTCTGAAATGTATGAAGTCTGAAACTCAATGACTGTCATTATTTAGTGACTTCATTCCTAAATGACTTGCCAGAAAACCACAAATGTTATGAGGAATAAACCAAAAATAAGAAGTGCAAATCTGTTCATTCTGCAAAAATCTGGACAGTTGAGAGGTATAGTTCAGCCCGGTTTTTCTAAGTTTGCCACCGTTCCCTCCCTCACAAAATCATGGTTGAATGGGGCCTCCTCCCTGCAGCTATTCCAATGTCCCATTACTTGGCTATTTCACCCCATTTACCATAAACACTGTAATGTGCATACTGCCTTACTTTACAATGATCTGGATTTCATTTAAAAGTTTTATTTTACATTTTACAGCACAAACACTAATAGATATCTGCTAAACAAAGCAATGCAGTCTCACAATGTAAAAAGACTTAGCATTGAAACTTCTCTGCCCTTGAAAATGACATTTATTGAAACAGCATTGAAACCCACATTCAAAGAAAATACAGCTGGCCAGTGGCAGATAAAGATTAACTTTTGGCTGTTTTCAAATCATAGGACCCTTGCACAGGAAACATACATGTGTTCTTTGATACACCTTCCTGATTGTATTAAATTGTATTCCTTGTATAATACAGTACAGTTGTTAGAGGTTGTTTTAAATTTATTGTTTTGAACATTTTTCCAGTAAACAATGAAATAAAATGCATGCACCAATAATGACAAAACTGCCCAGTTCAGAACATTTCTATCATAAAAGTATTCTCAGACTTCTACAGTCCACCAGTATCAGTAAATATGCACAATCTCTGCAGAAGTAAAAGTCATCTAAATAATTCCATATTAAAGAGATCTGTAACTAATGAAGAGGTTGCTGCTAGCAAACAACTTTATATTTCATTGTTTCATCTACAAATAAATTGCCTTTTGCCCTTGAGGAATAAATTGCCTATGTTACATTAAAAAAAATGATAAGCTACTAATATTGAAATAGGGAATTAATGGCAAACTAATAACAGGTTCATCATTACTAGGTATCTCCGCCAAAGAGGACATTCTCAAGACGGCAGCATCCACCCCCTTTAAAAGTACAACACATTACAGCATCAGCAAAGCATCTGTATACTGTAGGAGTAGAATCCACAGCCTTCTGTATCAAAAGCAAGTACTACCTGTTGTACCATTAACAATGCAAGCAGATTTACATAAGCAGCACTAAACTTCTTTTCAGGCTCTCAGCTCCTTGTAAAATCTACTCGACACACAACTGTATCTCTCAACTTTGAAGCACAAGAAATCTGGAAAAGGCCAAAATTTATTGGAGGGAGGCAAAAGCCCAAAAACTAGGGATACATTTTAAACATTGCTTGTATAATCTTGGAAAGCTGCTAGAATAAAATTTTGTGTTACCACCATGTATTTCACTGCCAAGTCTTGGCCCCAGGACCCTATGCACTTCAGTTAGACGTTGCAACATACCACTATGCCAAATCAGCTGGTTGTGAAAGACAGGTAGACTGAAACTTAAATGGCTATCATTTAGTTAATTCAGTTCTCACCATAGCTCTCAACCTCTTAGCACAAAATACCTAGACAAAGCCAATAATGGGGGAATACAGCCCCCAAACATATTTTGTGAATTCAGTTCTCACCATAGCTCTCAACCTCTTAGCACAAAAAATCCTAGACAAAGCCAATAATGAGGGAATACAGCCCTAAAAATAGGGACAAATTTAAAATATTGATCTTATTAACCAGATGTTCCCAAAGTGTGCGCTGCGGCACCCTGGGTTCCTCACAGGGGCGCCGCTCACCATACCTCCCAACCATACTGAATTACTCCCTTCATTTCAGATTTTTTCTTTTTTTTAAAACTTTCTGATTTTCATGCTGTTTGAGCTGACATCATCACGTGCGCGATAACGTCAGCTCAGTCAGGACTGCCAGCCATTCGGAATTGAGCGCAAGGAGCTCACGTCGTGCACACATTTCTGGCTGGCCTGGCTGCTCAAATGCAAGCGGGAATGGTACTTGTAATGGATTATCGGCAGCACTTTATGTTCGGAACTCGAACTGCAGCACAAGCATATCCTATACGACTCATTGCTCTAATCTACTGACTTTGGGTTGGCTATATGTGTAAGGTAAGACAGCCACTGCATCTAACTTTAGTCAAAAGTCAGCTACCCTTTAAACTGCTTTCTAGTTAAATTTTACCTGGGTTAGATAGCTAGAATTAGGTTAATTTTGCATTGAGGCTGTTTACTGATTGGTTAGATGTGATATGTGTTTTATTTTTATCTATTTTATTTAATTTAAATAAATATCATTTCTGAAGCATGATTTAGATGACAAAAAATGTTTTGGGTGGGCCAGGGGTGCATTGCCTGCCTTTTATGTGTGCAGTATATGAAGTTATTTATTTTTAAACCAAAGTAAATGGACGATACAATTTGTGTTTTTTAATACCCGTTTCATTTTTATTTGTAGATTTTTAGTTTGGGTTTTGTTTTAAGTGACCTGCATTATTTCCTTGTTTTGCGTGCATCTATTTTGTGTCTGCTGTGTGTTTGTGTGTGTGGGTTTATGTGTTTATTTTAGCTTGCAGTGTAAATACACCAACATTAGGACTTTTTCATTTACATAAAGCTACCATGTAGACAATTGTACCTTATCTAAGAGGTTTGCTTTCAAACAATTTATATCTGTGCATGTTAAGCAATCAAATGTTATGGTACTACATAGTGTGTTACTATATTGTTTCCCTCTTAGTAAATGAGGGTACTTTGTATGTAAATACTATTTTGAGCATGTAAGCATGGCTTATGTGCATGGACTTGATTGGGCATATCTTTTCTATAATATGAGCAGCGGTAAACAGCATGGAGCTTTCTTCTGATCTGCCATGTCCTTCGTTCAGTGGTATGGTCTGCTAATGCAGCTTATGTGGAGCACAACAGACTTTTCTCAGAGTCTAACTCCTAAGCTGGACACGCAATGTCAGTGTCAGCTCCATACCTTGTTCCAGTGAGAATCAGAGCTTTATTCCATCAATATCCCATCCATGACTGAAATATCTTTAGCGGTGTTAAATCTTATGGATTCCTACACCTCCATCTGAGATGCCCTAGAGAAACCTGTGATTAAACAGTATATGCTTCCCATTCAAAAAATGCCAGGTTGACAAAGAAGCACTATGTGAATATGAATTTGACAACCGGGCAATGGACCGATAATATTGGACAGTTGGACAGTTAACAAATATAGGCTAATGTTAAGTTTGCCAGTATAAGCAGTCAGTGTATGAATACTCTGTCATAGTTTCTACATGGTAGCGAAGAGAGCACAGATGTTTCAAGTCAGTGTAGAAATATGTTTGAAGACCCAGGGCTGGAATTCAATATAGTGTGCTAGGAAAATGGATTGAGTTATGGGGGACCAAGAGCTAAGGATGAAACAGAATTATAATGATTCATTGGGGTAGGTCATGCTACAGCCTTTACAGTTATTATTCCCTATAATCCAGTTTCTAATAAGTATGTGAAAAATGTTGAGTTCTGTACAATGTAGGTGTCAAGTTATAGATTCAAAACTTTAGAAAATGTATAACTCAATGTTATATCCCTGAGCCTAGATGTGGTCTTAAGAATGAATAGAAAGTCTTTGACTGATGTTGTCTGAGTTCTAAATCGTTGGCTACATTTTACCAGGTGGTCTAAATTAGGACAAAGTATTTTGTGCAGACATTTGTGTGTGAATTGCACTTGAATGCCTTTTTGCAAGTTAGTCATCTCTTATTTTGTATTTGACAAAATGAAGTAGCAGGCTGCATATTAACTGTGAACTGAGTCACTAATTTTTGAACTTGTCAGCTTTGGGATAAATATCATAAGTGTTAACTAGGATTCTTGAACTGTATGTCAATTTTAAGAGTTAGCACAGCTTGGACAATGATGGCATTTGGTTTGGATGTTTGGTTCTACATACTGCCTCCATCCTCCTATGGGAGTTACTGCCTATAATGCTATGGCAGTCCTTTGCACTCCTCATCCTCAGTGCCTTGATGGGTGAGCTCAGGGTTAGGGCTGAGGAGAAAACTGGAAAAACCTTTGGACCATCCCTAATGGCGGCATGGATGATAACCCCTCTCAGTCAGCTCTCACCTGTTGAGGGAACAAATGGGCTGCTTGACAGAGAGGTTGTCTGATGGTTGTCAAGCAGCAGGGGCAAACAGTTTAAAAAAAATAATTGAAAGAGTGGCATGAAAAAGTTAGTGAAGTGTTACAGAATGTTATGCTTTATTTGTAAATCTCTGAATACTGTTATAGATAGAAGATGCGTGTAATGCAAAACCTGCATTTCTATCAACTTTCTAAGTTTGTGAGAGCAGTACTTAAAAGTGTCCCTATTTTGTGCCTTTGTACCCCCACTGTTTTTGGCTTTGTCCAGATTTCTTAATCTAAGAGGGTGAGAGGTATGTGTCCAGTGGTATTGTCCAAACTTACACAGACCTCATTGCTGCTGCTGCCAGGGATCACTCTCACTCTTCACTCTCTCCCTCCATGACACACACACACACACACACACACACACACACACACACACACACACACACACACACAGTCTAATGCACACATTCACTTACACACGCAGACAGACACACACTCATACAGGCATTCACTTACCTGACAGCCCAGTTCCAAGTGCTCCATGTCCCGATATATTTTGGTTTTATAAGCAAAAATTAAAAAGGCAGCATCAGTGGGAATAAAATCCATTTAAACGTTTGAGGGTTTATCATGGTTTATAAGTTGGACAGGTTAAAAAATAACTCATGCCTTCTCTGATATGACATTCTGTGTTTTACTCTTGAGCTGAGACAGTTATCTTATATGTACTTGGACTTGACATTCAGTGATTGATAGTAACATTATCCCACAGATGAAAGACAAAAAAAACTTGTTATGTAGTAGATGTTTTGTTATTTGTAAACATGGTAAATTGTGCACCTGGCTATTGACTAACCAAGTTGGTTAGGGAACTGGTTTTGTAGGTTTATGGGATCTCGAACTTGGAAGTTAAGCAGGTCTACATGTTTTTTCTAAACTGATTACAGACTACTAGGCTGACTCATACCTCTCAACTGTCTCTTCAGGGACGCCCCTGATTTTGACTCAAATTTTAGGTCTGTCCCTCTTAATCCCTCCTAAAACTGGTGACTTTTGGAGGAAAAGTGACGAATTATGCTCAATAAATAATGGCAATAATTAAGAGCTCTAGATTTATTTTATTTCACAAAATGTACATTAATTAACATTCTTTTAGTCTGCCAATGTAAAAAGAGCCTAAAGTCCCTAGCCACCACCACTTGTGAGCTTTGTCCAGATTTTTTGTGCTAAGAGTTGAGAGCTGTGGTGAGTGAGAAGTGAGAACTGAATTTGTATTCCCCCATTATTGGCTTTGTTTGTCCAGTTTTTTTTTTGTGCTAAGAGGTTGAGAGCTATGGTGAGAAGTGAGAACTGAATTCACTAAAATTACTGTAGCTTTTTAGCAGAACTGGCATCAAGTATATCAGCGGCCCTCAAGCACCAGGCCACGGACCAATATCGGGCCATGGAGCACTTGGAACTAGGCTGTCAGGTAAGTGAATGCCTGTATGAGTGTGTGTCTGTCTGCATCTGTAAGTGAATGTGTGCATTAGACTGTGTGTGTGTGTGTGTGTGTGTGTGTGTGTGTGTGTGTGTGTGTGTGTGTGTGTGTGTGTGTGTGTGTGTGTGTGTGTGTGTGTGTGTGTGTGTGTGTGTGTGTGTGTGTGTGTGTGTGTCATGGAGGGAGAGAGTGACGAGTGAGAGTGATCCCTGGCAGCAGCAGCAATGAGGTCTGTGTAAGTTTGGACCATACCACTGGACACATACCTCTCACCCTCTTCGATTAAGAAATCTGGACAAAGCCAAAAATAGTGGGAGTACAAAGGCACAAAATAGGGACACTTTTAAGTACTGCTCTCACAAACTTAGAAAGTTGATAGAAATGCAGGTTTTGCATTAGCATGAATTTTCTGAAGGGTATGAAGTATGAAACTCAACTGTCTGTCGTTATTTTTTTACTTCAACTTCAATGATTTGCCAGAAAACAATTTTTATGAGAAAAAGACCAAAAATATGAGGCAAAAATCTGGACATTCTGAAAAAATCTATACAGTTGAGAGGTATGCTGGACAGAGCCAAATAATAGGGACGGATTTTAAATATTGCTCTTATAAACTTAAAGTCAATAAGGTTGCCATTAGGTTTGCTTACCTCAAGGCCATAGTAGATCAGTGTTGTGCTGTTAAGCAGAATGTGCACTTTTTTTGGTAATTGTCTTTTTATTGTACTTTTGAGCATTTCTCCCCAGGAATTTTAGTCCAGTCGGGCAAACTCATTAAACAAATGTCAAATAAATACATAAATAAATAAAATATGCACTTTATGCATGCCGTGGGGGGGCACCTTGAGAAAACCTGGATTTAGCAGGGGAGCCAAGAATCAAAAAAGTTTGGGAACCACTGTAGAAAATTTCTAGAATAAAAGGTTTTGTGTTACCATGTACTTTCTGAAGAATATTATTTAGTGAATTCAAAATCCACAAAACCACAGATTTTATGAGGAACAGAGCAACTGGGATTTTACACACACATACATATACACACACACACACGCACACACACACATACACACACACACACTGTAAAAAAGCCCTGTTTCCAGCTTTGGAGTTCAGTAAAAAAGCCCTGTTTTCAGCTTTGGAGTTTAGTAAAAAAAGCCCTGTTTCCAAGCCGTTCAGTCCCATGAATTCTCCAGTACAAGTTTCAGCCCTTCCTGTAGCTTCAGAGTTCAGTAAAAAATCCCTGCGAGAGCAAGGTCCTTCCCCTTCTCGCAAGAGCTACCAGCCTGTAGCTGTTGCAGTCTGATCCCCTTCAAGTCTATGCAGTTGTAAACTGTGTAGACTTCTGGGATGTCTGTTGTCTGAATGCTGACTGGCTAATCCGGACTGCTGGTTAGCCAGTCCGGATGTTTGTGTGCATGCGCGGAGTTCTGGGAATGCTGCGAACACACATGCTTGGAGTTCCTGCCTTGCTTTTAGCTTTTTTATTTTGTTTTTCTTTTCTTTCTTATTTTCATTTTATTTTGTTTTAAAGCTGGAGGGGCTGCAGTCCAATAGCATGAGCCACCCCTGGCTTTTCAAACAAATTAAGGGAGTAGCTATGGGTGCCGTCAGTGCCTCAGTTTATGCCAGTTTGGTCCTACTAGATTGGGAGAGGTCTTATGTTTTTAAAAGTGAATTTTTTAGGTAGATTAATTTATACCCAAGATTCCTGGATGATATTTGCATGTTATGGGATGCCCCCTTCAGGTTTAATTGATAAGTTTATGAAATATTTGAATAATACCACTTAATTTCTTAAATTCACTTCACGTGTAGATTGGACTAATATAAATTGTCTTGACTCTTTGATTACACTGACAGACAATGGTTCTAAATCCATGATTTACAGGAAACCCACCTTCAGTAACACCTATCTCTATTTTTCAAGCTGCTACCCTTTGGCCCAGAAGAAAAGCTAAGTAAAAGGGGGCAGTATATTAGGGCGGCCAAGGTGACTTCTGATAAAGATGATTTACTTAAAGAAATGGATAATGTTTTTAAAATGTTCATTACTAGAAGTTACCCAGAGGAATTAGTTTATAATTTAAAGGAAGAAGTGTTAAGAGTATGGGGATGAAATTTTAAACCTGTCTTAGGGGTGGGTTTGGATAATAATCTAGTATGCATGAGAATGTATTAATTATTCCAGGCAAGAAATATGAACAAGCTATGGTTCTGGAATATAGTAAATATACAAGCAAAATTAAATGTATAGCAAACAACAATTGGAATATATTTAAGGTTTGCCCTGAGATTTTCAATTTATTAGGCAGAGAACCATTATCTGCATACAAGATGGCACATAATGTTAATAATATTTAGAAGTTGACCAGAATATTACACACTGTGCTGGAAGACAAATGGAAAGGATGGTAAAAATGTGTTTTTTTACAAACAATGTGCTTATATTTTGGAGACTGACACAGTTGTTTTAGAAAATGGAATACAATCCAGGATTTATTTTTATGGAGGAAACTGTCAAAGTAAGGAAGTAGTCTGTTTGGCAAAGTGATCAACCTGTCTGGCATTTTATGTTGGCAAAACTGAAAGAAGTCTGTATAAAAGGATTTAGGAGTACTTATATGACATAAAAAATAAGAATGTTAGTAATGCATTATATCTGCTGTGGACAGTTTGACAAGTTTCAGTTTGGTATACTAGAAAAGATTGTTCCTAACCCTAGGGAAGGTGAACGGAAAATAAAATGAGAACATAAAGAACTTTTGTGGCAACTTAGGTTAAATGCTAACAACGGCCCAAGTCTGAATGACTTTTTAGCTATTCATCCACTGTTAATCCTTTGAAATTGTAATTTAATGACTGTCTATTGGTAAGAGGTTTAAATAATATTACTTTATGCAAGGGATTGTTCTTTCTGGTGTAAAATTTAAAGCTTTACATACAATATGTTATGTTAAATGTTATGTTTTTATATATTTTTTATATTTTGTATATTTCATGTGTAACATAGGTAGGTTTCTTTAAGTATTTATTGGATAAATAATAAATTAGGATATGTAGGTGGGTCTTCCCTACATTATTTCTTTATATAGAGCTGTGAAAGCTAGAGTGACATTATTATATTGTTCTGATGAAGTCCTAATAATAGGATGAAAGCGCTTAATAAAATATTATTGCTTGACAACATTTAGCTGGTGACCACCTAATTGTAATGTTATCTTATTTGGTTATTGGTCTTGTTTGGTAATGTTTTTACCACTATCTTGGGTTCCACATTCAAAAAACTGCCATGGGAACAATAAATTCTTATCATAATGGCTACACTGCCCATATTTTCTTGGAATGTAAATGGCCCTAAAGGTATAGACAAAAAGAAAAAAAAACAATTGAATTATCTTAAGAAAACTTAATATAGTTAAAATGCAAATAGTAATGCTGCAGGAGACACATATGAAAAGAAAAGAGCATGTGAACTTGATAAAGAAAGGATTTCAGGATGAATATTCAGAAGAATATCAGGGACAAAGGAAAATGATAGGAATTATACTAACTGATAGAACACTGATAGTGGTAGAAGAGGGAAAATATTATAATGGTAGATTTGTGGTAGAAGGGGGATATTCACAGGGAGGAGGATTACACTGGCATGTAGTTATATTCCACCAAAAACTGCTGTTGTGGATTTTAAGACAATTTTGGGAGAAATAATCAGCTTTCAGCAGGAAATATTACTTATAGGTGGGGACTGCAACTTGATTTGCATCAGTGAGGATTTATCTGGGGGACCTAGAAGGGAAAGTATAACAACAGAGGCTAGATCTTTGAAGAAAGTTATGAAAATATTTGGTATGGAAGACAAGAATTCAGTAGTTGGAACTTACATATTATTCCTCAAAGTATAATAACTGGGTTAGACTAGACAGAAATTATATTTCACAGGAACATTTACATTTAAGTGAATGCTTTGATACACATCCAATAACTTATTTCCAATCATGCACAAAACAACTAAAATAAAATGCAGGATAATGACTGAAAATGACACACTGGTGCTTTCCCACCTACCTGTTAAAAAGGTAGGCATTTAAGGCATGAGTAGTGGAAATTATTCAAGAGTTATTAGGGAAATAGAAATTTCTTCAGAAGTTATAGTTACTGAGTGGGATAAAATGCAAACTGAGTTTAAAAATAAGGTGCAAATAAAAGAGAAAGAGAGATGGTTAAGAAGTAATACAAATTATTTAGATGGATTGATAAAGGTTAAAGTATTGCAGAATAAGGGTAATCTGCAGAGTGCTAAAGAAAGAAAGAGTATTTGGATAATATGTATGAATTTAGAGAAATTACTGTTAAGCAACTATTTTTGATAATAACTCCAGAGCACAAAAACTTTTAGCACAACAACTTAGGCAACAGAAAGTAGAATTGGTTGTATAGAATACCCAGAGATCCTGTAGACATATTAAAAGATATTAAGGAAATTTTATGAAAAATTGGATAAAGCAAATGTGGAAATCAAGAAACAGCATAAATGAAAATATTTATGGAAGACTTAATTATGCCAAGATTACAGGTAGATGAGGCTCAACAATTGACAATTAATATAGGAGAAGAAGAGATAAAAACATTGTTGTATAATAAATCTGCAGGAAAATCTCCAGGAATAGATGGTATTCCTGTGGAAACTTGGAATTTAGCAGCGACAAAAGTGATAATGATCTGGAGGGTTTTGTTTAATAGTATTTTAAAAAGAAGGGAAGTACCAACATCTTGGAAGAAAACTGTGGTGGCTGTAATACTTAAAGACAATAAAGACTGATCAGACCCAGCTTCATCTAGACCATTTCAATTTTAAACCATGATTATAAAGTGTTTATGTCTATACTAGTTAAAAGAATGGCAAAGGTGTTGCCAACTTTGATAAATATGGATCAGTGTGGTTTTGTGGAGGGGAGGCAAACATTTGACAACATTAATAGAACAATGATGATCTAGATGGAAGCAAAATGTAAGAAAATGCAGCTTTTGTTGGTAGGCCTTGAAGCAGAGAAAACATTCAAAAGAGAAAGCTGAGATTTTGAGTAGAGCAAGGGAAGTATTTGCATTTCCTGATACAATAGTGAGGTTAATCAGGAGGACATATGCAGGATAGAGGCAAGAATTAGTTGTCTGAACAGAAGGAACCAGCAGGGGTGTCACCTTTCCCTTTTGTTATTTTTCTATATATTTGGAGGCATTGGCAAAGAAAATAATAGGCTCTGAAATTCAAGGAAATAATGGGTATTGTGATCAAGAAAAGCTGGCTTTATTTGCAGATATTATTTTGTACCTGATAACTCCAGAAAGGACATCTCAGTGTTGTTGAACATTTTGAGACAGTTTCAGTTATTTTCAGGATATAAAATTAATGAAGATAAAACAAAGCATATAGCTGTAAATTGTGTGCCCACACATGAATTGGTTCAGCAATATCCATATTTATGGGAACACAGTAAAATGAAGTACTGAGGAGTATGACTTAAAAAGGCTTCTGTTATGGCAGCTCAGGATATGTGTGAAGAGACTAAACAAAAGATAATGTAAAAACTGAAAAAACAGAAGTTCTTGTTTATGGATTTGGACAGTAAGATACAAGCAGTGAAAGTATTTTTATCCCCTTTAGTTTTATATACAGGTCAGGTATATTTTTATCAACCAGAGGAGAATGCTGTGGACAGTAACTAATAAAGAGTTGAAAGAATTTATCTGGGAGGGGAACAGGGTAATAGTTAAGTGGGATAAGTTGATCCTTGCAGTAGAACATGATGGTATAGGGTTATATGATTTGAAGGGATATTTTAGAGCTAAACAGAAATTATAATTCAATGTGGAAAGGGTTGATGATGAACTGGGGAGGAACTTCAAGAAATAATGAGAGAGTGGGATTTTTGATGCAGATCCTTAAGGAGAATAATAACAATTGTACAGAATATTGTCTTCATAAAGTAACAGAAAGTACTGTAAGGGCTAAACCAACACAAGAATGTAGAAAAGAGATTTTGCTCATAGGGATGACTCAGGTAGGGGTACACAGAATAGGGAAAAGAGGGCTTGCATTTATTGAAGAAAACTAACAAGGAAACCAAGGTAATAGGAGCACATACCTAGAGAAGAAAAGGTAATGGAATGGGATGGGGAAGAGTAAATTTGCACTGCAGGTTAGATACTGCCTTCTCTTCCAGGGATTGATCACAGAGTATACACAAAGAGAAAGGGATGGGAATCTAAAGTGAAAGACCCACTTTGGTAACGTTTTTAGTGACTCTAGAATAGAAGCTGCTGTTAAAATTACATAAATAGTAGGGCAAATAAGATATTGTACAATAACTATAAGAATCAATCAGATGAGATTGAGATTGGATAAGATATTTAAAAGGGAACAATGGCAGGGCATATATATGGCTCTCAATTATACAGCTAAGTCCAGAAGGTTTAAGATCTTTCCTTGGAAGTATATGCATAGGTATTTTTATACCCCAAGCAGACTTCAAAGAATTTTTCCACAGGTAGATAGCAAATGTTGGAGGTGTGATGGGGAAGGAAGGTGACTGAGAACATATATTTTGGAAGTGTAATAAGTTGGCAGATTTTAAAAAATCCCTGCAGAATATTCTGACAGAAATATTGGGTGAGTAAAAGGGTGCAACAAAGGAAATTATTATTTTGAGGTGGGAAACAGGATCTCAATTGTCTAGACACAATTAGACCCTGTTATGTTTATTTCTGGTGGCTGCCAAAAAAACAAGTACTAGAAAATAGAAATCAAAGTCTAAACCAACTGTATTTGACATACAGAATATTGTAACAGGGATAAAACAATTGAAAGTGGGATCTTTAGAAAAATGAAACAAGCAGATTCCATAGAATTAAATGAAAATTGTGGGAAAAGTGCATGCAGAATATTCAGGTGGGGAAGGAGGGGTTTAAGGGAAGACAGGAACTGAGCAATTTATGTAATGCTGGACTGATGATAGTTATAAAAAAGAAAATGGGGTGCATAATGTATGTAACGGAAAACATGTAAATATGGTTTATTTTCATATTTATTAACGGATGCATACAAAATTATTTACTCTAGGGACGACCTGTATTGCAGCTCTTCTGCCAATCAGCTGTTGGTTCCTGCAATGATCAGTCAAAGATTCTAGTCCAGCAAAAGGTTAATCTCCTCTGGGAAGGGCACACAGGGTGATATGGTATTCATCCTATGGTGTAATAAACAAGAACAAATGGGGGCGTGAACTGGATAGAGGAAGACTGACGCCTAGTAGGGGCAGGGGTATAAAGACCCACTAAAAAATGTGCTATTTTTAAAAATTACCTATCATTCTGAAGCTGTGCCTGTCACTAACTGCAGCATAAAACTGAGTCATCGTTTGTTGGTTGTAGGAGAAGTAGCAGGTTACAAAATAACACTAAAACATCTGATTTGTTTTGCCTTTATCCCTGAAAGGAAGAGGGATAAAATATAATGTTTGTATGTAGATAATTTTGCAACCAAGTGATGAGATGTCAGCATGAATAAACTGATGCTGCCTAACAGGACTGATACAGAATAAATGTTTTGCTCTAAGTCTTTATGAAAGGTGTTAGTGAATATGAAGGCTACTTGACCATTAAATAGTTGCCCCACTGGTGCAATTAATCCCATGACTTTGCTTCCAGTGACATTAATTAAACAAGTGTACTTCATTGAAATTCATAGTATCAGAACAAGACATACTCATAAATGCCCAGTCACTTTCTTTAACTCTTCTAGAGTCTTCGAGGTTATTCCACACCTACTCTCCTAACCTTGAATCCAAGCAGAATAAGTAGATGTCTGAAGTAATTTTCATCTGTAAGATTCAGTGAAAGATACGTGGAAGTCTACTGGAAATGTACATGCCAATAGTTTTGTATACGCTGTTTACTCCTATTTTCTCCAGAATAAGGTTAAGTTTTTTTTTTGTTTGTTTATTTGTTTTTTAGTTGCATTGGCAGCACTTTGAAGGTTTGGAAGTCCATGATGCAGAACCCCACAAATGCAAACCCCAAAACTTGTGCAAGTTCATTTAGCAGGAGCAAACATAATGATAGGCTAAGTTCAGTATTGCAACATTGTATTCATAGCAAGGAAGAGCTTAAAGAAAGAAAAAAAAATCCTCCTCGTTAGAGCAGCAGATACTACAAGTACCTTGCCAAATACAGTGATAGTTCTGCACAGTTCTGGTACAGTGTTAGGAGGAGCCCTTGGAAAAGACACCCGAAGACAGATCCAGGCCTCCCCAAAAATATTCAAAAAATAAAAACGTTAAGGAAACCATGGTAACCAGAAGTTGAAATGACTTCCTGTAAGGCATTGGATATCAAAATGTCTTTTAGCTGTTTTCAGCTGCAACTTTCTCTGTATGTACTTTTCACCTCCACCTTATTCCTTCATATTGTTGCATAAAAAGTCATGACTGAAACCTTTTATGTTTCCCATTTGCAGTCAAGGCTGTTTTCCTTTGCAGGGGAAAAAAGGAGATATTTTTATGCAGCAGTTATAGTTTTGGATTTCATTGTAGACCTCGCAAAGGATGGTGAGCAGATATGTTCCTTTACCGCTTTAGTTCTTAATTTTCAATGTCACAAGAACTATTTTTTTTCAATATAGTTAACTCGTAAAGTTACCACCCATGTTCTGACACTGCCATTTAAACTGACATCTGCCATGCATTTCCCTCTGGCCTGCTCTTTTGATAATTGCTATACAATGAACCATTGTTGACAGCTGGGTGAGTTCTAAATCTATTTTTTCTTTCTTCTTGGCATAAAGTAAGCATTCATTTAGATACAGACAGTCTTTCTTTGTACCTAGCATTCCAGTTCTCTGAGATCATTTCCAAGCTCAGGTTAAGATCTCACCCCACCCCCACCAACCCTCAAAAATCATTTTGTAAGGAAGTTACAGATTTGGTGAACAAAGTCCTAGAAAACAAGCAAGCCTGAAAAAACAAACGTGACATGGCCATTACTTGTGTAAATATCATGCATAGTTCTTAAGTGATCCAGAAATCTTTAACAAGTGGTAGTCTGATATTAAATCAAAAGGATTGTAGGACCTAACCATACACTGCATAAAGACATTAGTTGTTATCCCTCTCCTGTGGGCAATTACATTTGTGTGGCAAGCAGTATTGCTTGTTATGATGTGTTTCATGTGGTTGGTAGTGTACACAGCTTATTGACCTGCTAGTACTCATGTGACCAGATGGAATGTTTGCAGTGCACTGGTGTTTCTGTTTGTGGTACAGACATTCATCTGATGTTCCTTTAGACTGCTATTCTAAGAAAGGCTGCATTATCTGTATTTGACACCAGGTTTTTGCTGTTAGCAAAGGTTGAGTAGTTTTCAAAAAGTTACCTCTGCTGGTTGTGAAATGTGGTGGTTAACATGCATGCTGCAACATCTTTACTAGATTCAGACGTGTTAGCTCTTCTACTTAGGTTTACACAGTGACAGGGTTGTCACTTCAAGCCTGTTACAATGTGAATGGGAATTAACAAATCATGTACATAAAGAAAACGTACTGTTGAGAAGGTGTGGTGACACTGGATTTGTAGCTGCGTGTCACAGTGCTTGGTTCTCTTGTTTGGTTCTTAGCTAAGGTACCTTCTGTGTGTAGTCTGTATGTCTTCTCTATGTGTATGGGTTTTCACAGAGCCTATCAGTTTATCAAGAGACATTTCTAATACTGATAGAATGAAGAAAAAGTGCCAAACCAACCTTAAGTAACAGTGGAGTTTTCTTTTTTTTTCCATTGCTGTGTGATCTCAAAGTAGGCATATATAAGTTTGGGGTGGGAGGGACTTAGATTGTTTCAGCACATTTTTTATTTTTCAGTAGATTTGCTTTCGTGTAAAGTTATTTTGACTGATGAACATGATTTTGGTTTACACTGGGTATTCCATTTTTCTCCATGTTCCAAAGATGTGCTATAGATAATTGGCATTCCTATATATTCAGATTATCTGTAGACATGTGTATGCCATTTTGAGAGAGAGAGTGTGCATTCTGTGATTACCTGGCATCCTTTTCTGTATTAGATCTTCTGCCTTGTGCTAGTGATTGCCAGGGCAGGCTTCAATTCCCCTGTGACCCTGAATTGTTAAGTAGACAAATGGGGAATGAGCACATGCTACCATGGTGCAGTAGTTGTGTACTGATTGTGCACTGTATGAGCATATGCTACCATGTAGTAGTTGTGCACTGGCTGAGTGCATGCTACCATGGTGTACTGATTGTGCACTGGATGAGCATATGCTACCAAGGTGTAGTAGTTATGCATCGGATGAGTGCATGCTGCCGTGGCGTAGTGGCTGAGCATGGGATGAGCTCATGCTACCATGGTGTAGTGGTTGTGCACTAGAGGAATGCATGCTACCATGATGTCGTGGTTGTGCCCTGGATGAGCACATGCCACTGCGGTGTAGTAGTTGTATACTGGATGAGCTCATGCTACCATAGGATAGTGATTGTGTACTGGATGAGTGCATGCTACCACAGTGTAGTGGTTGAGCACTGGATGAATGCATGCTACCATGGTGTTGTGGTTGTATCCTGGATGAGCACATGCCATTGTGGTGTAGTAGTTGTATACTGGATGAGCTCATGCTACCATGGGATAGTGGTTGTGTACTGGATGAGTGCATGCTTCCATGGTGTAGTGGCTGAGCACTGGATGAGTGCATGCTACCATGGTGTAGTGGTTGTGCACTGGACTCCCAATACCAGGAATGTGATTTTGGGGGCTGCAGGGCTAAACTATTCTTTCTTGGTGGCAATTGATCTGACCAGAAAAATGACACTAGTGTCCCTCAAGGCTATGTCTTGGGTCCCCTTATCTTTGTTATATATCTCTGTGACATAAAAGACAATATCAAGGAATTATGACTCAATTGTGAGACACATCAATATCCACCTCACCAGGCTGGACAAGGAGACGGTCACAGTCAGTTATCTGTCTGGTGCCAGATTCCACCACATCATGCATGCACAAGTCAAGTACAAGTACAACTCTGTCATTGTCCATGTTGTTGTGAATGACTTGAGACATACCTCCCTGGATTATATGAAGAGAGACATGATTAAGCTCTACGAGTATATGTCCCAGGCAGGTATGACCCTAGCCCTAAGCAGCATCCTACCTTCACCAAGAATGATTCCACAATACCAACAAAAAATTTGACTTCAACAATTGGCTTAGTTTCTGGTGTCATTCCAAGGGGATTCAATATCTGTCTGCCTGGGCTGACATGGTCGACAGGCCTCGATGCTTTGCCAGAGATGGCCTCTACCTGTCACCACTGGGTTTCCAGATCCTAGCCAAGGCTCTCACCTTCCCCATTGTGCCTTTTTTAGGCAATGTCCCAAAGACAAATCTTCCAACATAAAAGATCTGTCAAAAAGCAAACTGAAGATCATGCTGTTTAACGCAAGGAGCCTTAACCTGAAAATGCACTCACTGGAGGCTCTCCTCACACTGGAAGATGCCGATGTCTGTGCAGTCACAAAAACTTGGTTCAGGGCTGCAGAGAGCACCCCTGCCTTACCAAGCTATACCTCATTCCACAAATTCCAACCCCAAAATGAGGTCAGGAAGACTAAGGGTTCTCTATCTTCATTAAGGACAGGCATACATCCAGACTAGTTTGCCAGCATGATGCACTGGAAATACTCCAGGTGCAACGGACAGTTGGCAAGACACCCATCCAAGTTATAGCCAGCTATAGACCCCCCTCCATGACTCAGGATACCCATTCCTCTTACCTGGATCTACTTGACTGCATTAAGGTACCCCTAACACCCTGATCCTTGGTGACTTCAACTACCCTGATCCTTGGTGACTTCAACTACCCCAACATAGATTGGGTGACATATTCCTGCCCTAATGCACTCACTCAACGATTCCTTGACTTCATCAGTTGTAATGCACTAGACCAGCTTGTCTCATCCCTCACAAGGGGAGATAACATTCTGGACTTGTTTCTCACAAACATGGGTGACCGCTGCACCACTCCCGTAGTATGTTCTTCCCTGAAGAGATCAGATCATTAGACTGTCTCATTCAAAGTTCTACCCCCCCAACCGTAATCAAGCTAAAAAATTTCTCAAAAGCTGACTACAACCTCCGAAGGGAAGGTATCTGTAGCTTCACACCACCGCCCCCTCAGAAGATGTAGACAACTATGCTGAACAGTATGCCAGTGCAGTATACAAGCACCTGTACAACTGCATGGACTCAGCCAAACCCAGTAGAACTGAAACCTGCTCCTCAAGGAAACAGAAACCTGTTTGGCAGAAATCCTTTATCAACAGGTGTTACAACAAAAGGAAAAAACTATTGTCCACGGGTAAAAAGGAACATATTCTAAACTGGAAAAACTTCCTCCTTAGCAGCAACAAGACAATTAGATCACTAGTGAAAGTCTCCAAAGCCAATGAATTGAAACTAGGCTGCAAAACAAAGGGAAACCACAAAGCCTTATTCAGTTACATCAGAAACCTCCATGACAAAGCCCAGGTTTGTTCCAGATTAATACTTAATATTATCACTTACACCAATTCTGTTGACTTAGCCAACCATCTAGCAGATAGGTTCAGTGCCAACTTCATCTCCTTGTCCCCCACAAAGGCCCTTTCAACATCCCCAGTACTTGTCCTGCACCTCACATCTCCACAGATCAAGTGCTAAAGACCCTATCCAAGGCAAAGAACACAGCTTCCATGGGACCTGATAGTATACCAGGCTGTATTCTGCACCATCTATAGCAAGAACTAGCTTCACGCATTGAGCACCCTGTTCAACCACAGCCTAAGTACAGGCTTCATTCCAGCAGAGTGGAGAACTGCCATTGTCATCCTCTTGCACAAAGGTGGTGGGACTACTGACCCTGGAAACTGTTGCCCCATTAGCTTGACAAGTCTGATCTGTAAAGCCGTGGAGCTTATTATTATGGATCTCATAAACAAGGACATAGGCAATCTCCAAGCACTTGACCCCACCCAGTTCAGAGTCGTCAAGGGCAGATCTTGCCTGTTGAACCTGGTTGACTTCTTTGAGATGGTCACCAAGGCCCTGGATGAGGGAGAGTCAGCGTATATAGCTTACCTTGACCTGGCCAAGGCCTTTGACACAATCCCCCACTCGGGCATCATCGAAAAGCTAACACAACTTGGAGTAAATCCCTATCTCATCAGGTGGGTGGCCAACTGGCTCACCGACAAGACCCTCAAAGTCAGAATAGGTGCCTCCACCCCTGATAGCAGACCTGTCACTAGTGGAGTTCCCCAAGGATCTATCCTGGGACCCCTACTGTTTGGCATCTACTTCTCAGAGGTCCAGGCAAAGACAAAAGGCCTGTGGCTGACCAAGTTTGCAGGTGACTGTAAATTGGGTGCTGTCACTGACTCCCCAAATGATGTTAACATCCAGCAAGAGGGTCTCACAGCAACTAATGACTGGTGCCAAAGACATAGCCTCAAGCTAAATGCAGAAAAATTTATCATCATACCATTCGGCAAAAACACTGCGGCTACTGATTACCAACTCAGTGGCAACCCCCTAAGCACATAACCTGTGGTGAGAGACCTGGGTTTGATAACAACCTCACATTCGATCATCATGTAGCAGAAAAAGCCTTTTACTTGGTTCATCTCATAAGTAAAGGGATTGCATTCAGAAAAGAGGAGGTTACTCCTTTCTCATTAGACCAATAATTGAATATAATGCCTTGTTTTGTATGTACCTCTCCAGACATCTACACAAACTGGAAAAGCCACTGAAATGCCTCACAAAGAGAATCCATGACCTCCAACACCTGTCCTGTGTGGGCAGGCTCAAATCACTGTCACTCTATTCAGTATCATACAGATTGCTCAGGGGTGATCTGTCTCTCGCCTACAAGGCAAACTCGGACCGTGCCCTTCTAGAGATGCTCCATATCTGTAATTCTAACTCCTCATGCATTACCCGGTCAAAAGGCCTGAATCTAATATGCAACATCTTCAAAACCTGTTGGAGAGCCAGGTTTTTCTCCCAGAGGCTGCCCCGGCTCTGGAATAGACTTCCTATACATGTCAAACAGAGCACCTTGCTGACACACTTCAGGCGCAACCTTGTTGAGTGGATGGGAAACCACAAATTCATCCCAGGGGTTCCACCTGTGTCCCTCATTGACAGGGGCGACAGGTGCTGACTGAGGTTTCTTTTTGGGGATAAACTCTTGGCTAGGCTTGTAAGGGCCCCAGGGCCATTAGTCTAGTAACTTCCTATGATCCTATGTCTAACCAAGTTCACTTTTGACTGCAAAGTGGGGGCAGTTGTCAAATCTCATTGTGATACTCACATTCCCCAGCAAGTGTTTTATTACATGTTTTTAGCCATGCTGGAGAATCTGCCTTATGATAAGGTCATTTCTGTTTTCAAATTTAAGTTCAAGTGCATAATTCGCTTGCCTCTTTTAATGCCACCCCAGAATCAGTTTGTTGTGTGTGTACTGCACTATATTTCATAAATTGTTAAGGGGTTTGTTTGGGACTGCAGTCTCCTGTGAGATGATCTGTTCAAAGATGAGATCCCATCTGCTAGTTTGTGGCCAAAAGGGGTACATTTTGGAAGGGCAGTTTTATTTTCTTATTTATTCATTCATTCATGCTTTCATTCATTCATTTATTTACATGTTTATTAGGGCCTTAAGGCATTTTTATGTATGATTTTGGTGACAGCTAAGAATGCAGTAACTTCAAAACAAACACCAGCTGTTCTAGATCATGTGAGACTGAAGATTTTGTTAGTGGTCTAGACTGGAAGAATTGCATCTTTGTGAATTCATGACCAGGGTCAATCTGTAGTATCATATAACTCCTGATTTTATAATGATTACATTATCATTTTAATCTTTCCTCTTACTTTCATGTTTGTTCCCTAGAACTCCCTTCTGTAGTAACAACGCAGACTCATACCAGATTCAAGTTGGGACAGTGGGCTTGGGGGTATGCTTAAAGTAAGGTCTTAGATTATTCGCTTGATACCAGATGACTTGTAATGTATAGTCTCATCTGTAATAATATCATGTTCATGAGGATTCACAGTCTTGTTTTTTTTTTTAACTTATTAGTCTAGGGAAGCATTTAAAACGTTATACGCCCTTTATTTTGATCATATGATTAAACATGTGTCCAGCTTATATGTCTTCAGTAAGGGATTTGGTTTAACCAGATAAAAACAGCAATTGAATAATTATTTTTAATATATTTTGATGAAAAAGTGTTGTTTCATCTAGCTTAATACCAGACTAGCACAAATGGTCTTTAATATGAATCTGAGTTTTTTTCTATTTGCTGTTTCTGACAGATCAAGCCTAAGTTATAGAAATCATTGTTATTCTGCCACTCTGCACTCATAAATGCTATCTGAGGACGTTGCTGTTTCTCTGTACACCATTGTTCAATTTTGTTTGTCACACAGAGGCAAAACAATGTTTCATTTATTTTGACATGTATTCAGTACCAGGATTAGTTAGTCCTTTTGTCGTGGTTTTACTGTGCTTTATAGACACATACTTGTGTATTCATTAGCATTTTCCAGCTAAGGGAAATGCATGGGGAAAATGAACAGTAATGCACCACAGATTTGTCAAAGAAAGAAGTGAAACGTGTATAAAAATACATGAGGTTGCTATGCATGTAAATTATGTGGCAAGGTTCCAGTGGGAAAGCAAATAGTGTTGCTGGTTCCTGCTGCAGTCTGATTTACTTCCCCTTTTGCTGTTGCAATAAACATTTGCTATGTATCTAAAAAGAGTGAAAATGAACAGCTCCCTCTGCAGAAGATATGGCACAGTTTTGTTTCTTGATATCGTAAAGGGAAGCTACATGAAGGCAAAGGCTGAAAAAACAAATCTGCATTTTATTACTACTTCCATGTAGAGTAACTGTTTTCAAGAACTGAAATAGTCAAACCTCTCAACCTGTTAGTACAAGACGTCTGGACAAAACCTAAAATAATGTGTGTGTGTGAGGGGGGGGGGCAAAGTCCCAAAAATAGGGACAGATTTTAAATATTGTTCTTATAAACTTAGAATAACAGAATATTGTATTAGCATGCATTTTCTGAATGTTATGAAGCCTGAAATTCAAATGTATGCCATTATTTAGTGATTTACTTCCCAGAAAAATCATAAAGTTTATGAGGAAATAACCAAAAATATGAGGCAAAAATTTGGACATTCTCCTAACATCTGTACAGTTGAAAGGTTTGGAAATAGTTCTTACTGAATGAGGATGTACAGTAAATTGCTAAAGTTTTAACAGGAGCCACACATTTATACAAAAACATGATCAGTAAACAGCAGATTCGACACCACAAAAATGGCAGCTGTTTTTGTGTGTCCCCACACTGAGTACCGTAGACAGCATGGATGATATCTTAGCTGTAGGAGTAACAGGCATACAATTTTCATAACAGAATTGTGTGTCCAGCCCTATGTGGTTACTGTGCTGAGATAAACATGAATAGCACATTGAGCACAAGCACAGTTCTCTGGTCAGTTTTGTCTGGAGAGCACCAGGAAACACAGGTGGCACACTGTTGGGTCAGAAGGAGTGGCTTAAGATACTCATCATATGCAGTTAGGCAAATGAGAGACCTGGTAATGGATGCTTTGGTTTCAAAGCAAGAGTAAACTATGGGCCTGTAATTAAAATAGTGTTGTGGTTAGCCAGGCATCTCCCTATATAAATGTAGGGTGCACAACATGCACAGGCTGTGCAGCCATGTTGTAAATATTGTTGTGACCACCGGGGCAACTGCTCATACCTTTGCAATGTGTATAAAAAAGGATAGGCTGTATATGTCAAAGAAGATTTAGCTCTTTGGGTGACAAGGTGTATAACCAAAGGCACACATGTTTAGAGAATCTGGGCACATGTCATACATAACTAAGCAGTTTCAATTTGTGCCTCGATACCTACTCAGTTCACTGGGCATTCAGCCAGAGGAGAGAAATATTGTGGTATGAATGGCATGGCTACCCATTTTATCCATGACAGGTGGATGCACAGGTGTCAATGTACACTCCTGCTGTTGTATAGTGTGCATCGTAGGTGCTTGCTATATATACACCTTCCTTGATCTCCTGGTCACAAGAAAGTGTGTAACTAGCTGCAGAGGCATACAGAGGTGTACAATGACAGTAAAGGCTACAGAATGTCCCATATCAGCCCTCTGCAGGATTCAGTATAATCCCTGGATCCTGCCATTAATGATATTGTTACATGCAGTGGCATTGAGGGCATGGCCTCCAGACACACACACACATTAATACACAGCTCACAGTATGCATATGCATCAGTCCTTAAATCCAGAGAGGTAGAATTCACACACACAGTGGACAGGTGATGTTTCCCTTGTACTTGGTGGTTAGGGGGTACAGTCCAACACTGGTGAATAACAGAATTAATTTGTATCCTATTAAATTGTTGTATTGCATGAGTTATGTCACTGGTCTGTCTTCTGTAGCATGTGGCACACGTCACCTTTGTATTGCAATGCTGTAGATGCTGTGTACCAGGACACACTTGGTTTTCATGTCACTGATCAGTGGTTGAATTACATGTATATGTACTACAGTGGCTATGCATATCTGTGAGAGGTATTTGCATGCATACATGTCCATGTCGGTGATGTGTAACATTTGTATTTATGTATGCATTACAGGAAGTTTTTTTGTACATGTGGTGCTAAACAGTTAGTTGTTCCTGGTCTGCCTGTGCAGCATTACTGTGGGCAGTGTACCCATTTCCATATGGGCTATGCAGTATTACTGTGGGTAGTGTTCCCATTTCTATATGGGCTGTGCAACACTACTAAGGGTAGTGGACCCATATTCCATATAGGCTGTGCATTATTACTGCAGGTAGTACCCATTTCTGTATAGTCTGTGCAGTATTACTGTGCGTAGTGTATCCATATTCTATACAGGCTGTGCAGTATTACTATGGGTAGTATAGCCATTTTCATATGGACTGTGCAGTATTACTGTGGGTAGTGTACCCATATTCTGTACAGGCCGTGCAGTATTACTGTGGGTAGTGTAGCCATTTTCATATGGGCTGTGGTGCAGTATTACTGTGGGTAGTGTACCCATATTCTATACAGGCCGTGCAGTATTACTGTGGGTAGTGTGGCCATTTTCATATGGGCTGTGCAGTATTACTATGGGTAGTGTTCCCATTTCCGTATGGGCTGTGCAGCACTACTCTGGGTAGTGGACCCATATTCCATATAGGCTGTGCATTATTACTGTAGCTAGTGCACCCATTTCAATATAGGCTGTGCAGTATTACTGTGGGTAGTATACCCATATTCTATACAGTCTGTGCAGTATTACTATGGGTAATGTAGCCATTTTCATATAGGATGTGCATTATTTCTGCTGGTAGTGTTCCCATTTCTATATGGGCTGTGCAGTATTACTGTGGGTAGTGTACCATATTCTATACGGGCCATGCATTATTATTGTGGGTAGTGTACCATATTCTGTACAGGTTGTGCATTATTACTGTGGGTAGTATACCTACTTTTATATGGGCTGTGCAGCACTACTCAGGGTGGCGTACCAATATTCCATATGTCTCTGCAGTATTACTCTGGATTTTGTACCCTTTTCCATATGGGCTGTGAAGTATTACTGTGGGTAATGTAGCCATTTCCCTATGGGCTGTGCAGTATTGTTGTGGGTAGTGTACCCGTTTCAATCTGTGTTGTGCAACACTGTTCTATGTAGTGTGTAGTTGCTTATCAGTTATGTGACCATATTAATCTATTGTCTGTGAATCTGGTTTGGTTTTCTGCAGAACTTTTTGAGCAATACGTCTGTGCATTGGTACTTGGTTATGAATCCTACCAAAAGATTATGATCTTTGTTAATCCTCATAAAAACCCTTACCCATACTACTTATACTGGACCCCTTCTCCAGAAATCTCATCTTGACTGTTTCCCATTCTGCAGATGCTTGAGCAATTGGCATGAGTATTCCTCAAACTTTTTTCACTCACATGGCACTTGTCACATAAAAAACTTTCAAACTAAACCCTGCGCATCTTATAGCCATGGCTGGGTTACTTACCCACAAAGTACAAGCCACTATAGCTAAAGTTATGTCCACTTCCTTTGCTAGAGCACCTTACTTTTATTTTCACACAGCCTGCTTCTGCATATATCAAAAATGTGCCTAAACAAAATTTCCAGTTCTAGTACATGGTGTGGTTAAAATGAGACACAAGTTTCTACTCTGGAGAAAAGCAAACTGAAAACCATAAATACCTGAGAAAAAACTCTACAATGGAACTCAAAACGTTAACCGATACAGCATTGTTATTTTATCTTTGTTTTCAAAGCTGTTTAATGCATTAAAATAACTGTAGGTGTTTTGGGGGCTTGACATAACATGATGTTGTTTTAGTGATTCTTGTCTCTTCTCCAGAATCTATTTAAGTCCCTCTTGTATTAGTCATGGTTGACATAAGGAAGTGATGCTGTTTTCTTATCCCATTCAGATACAGTGGCAACAGTGTGGGTCACAAGCATTTTGCACACCTTGTACAAAGAAGTTTTATTCCTAAATGACCATCATACACATTTCTTTCATAGCCTATTATAATCCATTCAGTTGCAATTTTACAACTCTAACCAAAGAAAGTTTATAAATTCCAGGCTTTTGTAGGGATTGTAATTTTGTAGTTGTACACCATGAGCACTGACAGACTTTCCCTCACATTCTCCCTGTGGGGTCAAGACTAGAACTGTAATCCAAGAGCTGGTATACACTTTGTCGCTTTCATGTTGGTACACGAATAAACAAGTTTTTGTGGCTTCTGCTTAAGCAGCTTTATTCTATACAAACACATCACTGTACAGGCTTATTGACTATAACTAAGTAACTTATACACAAATTAACTACTGCGATCATACATGCTCACTCACTGGCTGTGTCTACAAAATGACACTAGGGATTGCACCTGTCTGGAATTTGTACGTGCACACACAGCCTCGCATGCATTTTAAAGACATAGCACACACATATTGCACTCTGATCTACACACTTCAAACAACTTCATCTGCTAGTCACCTGTATCTGCAAGATTTTTTTTTTTTTTGTTGTTATCATGGATGTTTAAGAAATGTGCTAATGTGCCTGCTGTTTTTGTTCCAAAGTATTTTTATAAGCACTGTACAAAAAAATAACAATTATCTGTTCTTGGGTTTGTTAAGAGTTTTTATTTTTTTTTTAATGAGGCCCAAATGCCTTCATATATTACATTTTCCCACTTCAGTTGCATTGCTTACATAACAATATTACAGCATATAGTTTTTCAAAGCCATAAACCTTGAACAGGACAAATCAGTAGTTCTGTGTGTAAGACTAACATTATTTTCTATGAAGTTGTTGCAGTTACAGAAAGTACCACTTACAAGTTGATCACTATACAAATTATGAGGTCATAAGCTGTTATGGTTGTATGTTTTTAGATGCTCAAAGTGGGACGATCATACTGAAGCTTGAAATTGTATAAGACAAACCATGCCATCATCAAATGAAAGATAATTATTTTCATCTTATTACCAAAATAAATACTCTGTGTTATGCAATGTAGGTTGTTAATGGTACTTTATTTGACAAGATGACTTAAATGTAGTATCAAAGATTTCTGTGACATTTAGAGAAAAATCAGAAAATATGTTTTCTTGCAAAACATTGACACATTTACCATTTTTCATGCTCCCTTCCCTTTTGCAGGACAACTCAGCCCAAATTAGTATGTTATGCAGAAAGAGAGACAAGTTTAGTTCGATACACCAATACTGTTTCTCTTCCTGTCTGCAATAAAG